>NW_006799611.1:411816-414382 GCF_000442215.2 Lipotes vexillifer
CCCGTGTCCCCTGCATCGGCAGGCGGACTCTCAGCCACTGCGCCACCAGGGAACCCCCTAGAATATATATTTTTAAATGCCTACAAATCAGTAGGAAAACAAAACCGGCAGTTCAACTGTTTTTCGACTTTAACAGATTCCTCACAAAAGAAGATGTTCAAGAGACCAGTGAATATATGACAAGGTGCTGGGCTCCATTAGTCATCAGGGAAACACGAGCTAAAATTACAGCGAGGTACCACTACCCACCCACCAGAATGGCTAACATTAAGAAGATAAAATCTTAAGTATTGAAGAGGATGTGGAGAACAGAACTTCACGCACTGCAGATGGGAATATAGGTTTGGTACTTTGGCAAATTGTTATCATCCAATAAAAACTGAATATATATGCACCAGTGACCCAGCAGTTCCGCTCTGGGATGTATGGATGTATACCACACCAAATGTTTCCCAAAGACAGGTACTGCGATGTTCATCGGCGCACTACCTGCAAGAGTCAAAGCCTCAAAACTGCCTAAGTGCCCATAAAGAGCAGAATGGATAAATTTATCAGAATAGATAGATGGGGGTAGATTTATACATTGGGATACTATACAGAAATGCAAATAAATAAGTGACCACTGCATTCAACGTGGATGAACCTCACAGATATATTTATGGGTGAAAGCAGACAGAACAAAAGCATAGATACTAGATAATTACATCTGTGTCAAGTACAAAGACAGGCAAAACTAACCCATGGGGTTAAAAATCAGGAGAATGGTTGTCCTTGGGCAAGTAGTGACTGGAAAGGACACAGAGGCAGCTTCTGGAGTTTGTGGTTTTTCTGTTTCGTGCCCTGTGTCCTGGGCACATTGGTCTTTTCATCCGGTTAAAATTCTTGGAGCTGTATATACTTGTGTGCATTTTTATCTGTGTATGCTTTACTTCAATAAAGAGTTAAAAGGAAGCGGGGGGGAAGGAGCTGATGTGGAGCTGAACAGGTGGAGAGAAGCAACATAAGGCTGAAGAGATAAGTAGGGGAAAAGCCAAGCAGAGCCCGGCAGGCCTCCTAAGGAGCAGTGGGGAATCCACACATAGACACAAGTTGGGGTGGAGGTGGAGGGTGGAGAGGTGGGGGCGTGGTCTGTTTTGCATTCACACATTTCACCCTGGATGACAGGCTGAGCATGTGCGTTTATCTCCTTTTCCTCCTAAGATGCCACCAAAAGGGGTGGAAAGAAGTGAAAACGAAACACCCTTACAGAGATGAAAGGCACCAGGAGAAGATACATCATGGGCCAAACCTTTCACCGAATTTCTGGAAGCCGAAAAGTGGGTGGGAGAGAGGTGCTGGTGGAGCTCTCAGGAGGAACTGCGGTTTCATTGTAGTCCAAGTGGCTCTCCTTCCAAAAGGACTTGATCCCCTAGCACCGGGGAGGGGCTTGGTCTCCAAGATGATGTGTGCAGAGGCAGATGGGAGGGACACGGGATGCTTAAAACAAGAGGATTAATTGAGAGGTGGCAGAAAAAGCCATCGATTTTTATACCTTCCGGCAGTACTCCTGCACACACAGAATGCACAGAACCATCAAATAATAAAGACTCTGAGAAATTAAACATTGAATTGCTCAAATGAAAAAGTCAATAGAATTAAAAGATGAATTCAATGAAATCTCCCAGAACGTAAGACCAAAGATAAAGAGGCAGAAATGGGAGAAGAAAATAAGAAAATTAAAGGATTTGTTTAAGGCTTTCAATAACTGACTAATGGTAGTTCCAGAAAAAATTAATTTACGAAAAGGAGTTGGGAGGAAGAATTAACAAAGAAATAATACAGGAAATTTTCCCACAAATGAAGGACATGGGTTTCCAGAATAGGCCCACTGAATACAAAAATTATGCATAAAGATCCATGTATAGACACGATGTCTGGAAATGTCATAACACCACAAATAGAAGCTATTAAAAGCTCCAAGAAAGAAAAGTATATGCTACCTAGAAAGGACTGAGTACCGAAATGACATCAGATTTCTCTTAGCAACATTCGATGCAATATTTCCAATATCCTCAGAATTTTGAGGGAAATGATTTTTGGCTATTATTTATATGCCCAGCCAAACTGTTGATCAGTGGGAAGCTAGAAGAAAGATAGTCTCAGAAAATTTACCTCCAGTGCACCCTTTTTAAAGAAAACTACTTGAGACGGTGCTCCAGCAGAATAACAGAATATATCAAGGAAAAGGATCACATAGTGTCCAAGAAATGTTGGGCCAGTTCAGAAAGACGGTGGAGAAATTCCAGAAGAGAAGCAATGCAGCAGCTCTAAGGAGGCACAGTCCATGTTGGAGATGGAGTCTCCTGGAAAGGGAGAATGTAGCCAAACACAACTGGATGGGGAGGCTGGAAACAATGAAAATATGGTCACGGCAGACAGCGCTAGTGGGAAGGGCAGGTGGAAATTCCGGTGGGGGAACAGTATTCAAAAAAGAAAATGCATATAAGAATAATACACTACTTGACTCTGCAGTGAAGAGCATTTCAGTGTTTTCTGTGAGCCAAACCTTTACCTATCACAGCAGGAA
>NW_006799611.1:414392-418557 GCF_000442215.2 Lipotes vexillifer
CAGGAATTCAATGAATAATGTCTAAGATACATAAGAAACAGAAGCATATTATTGGAAGGCATCAGGGCTACTGTAAATAGTAGTTAAAGGAGCTGGAAGTTTCCGCCAGGATGAGGGCTAGGGGATTGGGGTAAATAGGGGGTGGCAATACGTTGTTTTTAACCATGGCATACAGTACTGGATATCATTTTTTAAATTGCTTTTTCACTCTGGCTGCAGAGTGGAAATCTGATTGGAGGAGGTCAAGAGCAGACGCAGGGAGACCAGTTAGAAGAATAGTGCAGCAGTGCAGGTAGAAACAAAGGTTTATTAGACTAGATTGGTGGCAGCGGGGATGGGGAGAAGATGATGGATAAAAAAACGCGATTAGCTCCAAAATATATAAACAGCTCATGCAGCTCAATATTAAAAAAACAAACAACCCAATCCAAAAATGGGCAGAACACCTAAATAGACATTTCTCCAAAGAAGACATACAGCTGGCCAAGAAGCACATGAAAAGATGCTCAACATCACTAATTATTAGAGAAATGCAAATCAGAACTACAATGAGGTATCACCTCACACCAGTTAGAATGGGCATCATCAGAAAATCTGCAAACAACAAATGCTGGAGAGGGTGTGGAGAAAAGGGAACCCTCTTGCACTATTGGTGGGAATGTAAATTGATACAGCCACTATGGAGAACAGTATGGAGGTTCCTTAGAAAACTAAAAATAGAATTACCGTATGATCCAGCAATCCCACTCCTGGGCATATACCCAGAGAAAACCATAATTCAAAAAGACACATGCACCCCCCAGTGTTCATTGCAGCACTATTTACAATAGCCAGGTCATGGAAGCAACCTAAATACCCATTGACAGACGAATGGATAAAGAAGCTGTGGTACATATATGTACAATGGAATATTACTCACCCATAAAAAGAAACAAAATTGGGTCATTTGTAGAGACGTGGATGGATCTAGAGACTGTCATACAGAGTGAAGTAAGTCAGAAAGAGAAAAACAAATATCGTATATTAATGCATATATGTGGAACCTAGAAAAATAGTACAGATGAACCGGTTTGCAGGGCAGAAATTGAGACACAGATGTAGAGAACAAACGTATGGACACCAAGGGGGGAAGTAGTAGGGGTGGGATGAATTGGGCGATTGGGATTGACATGTATACACTGATGTGTATAAAATTGATGACTAATAAGGACCTGCTGTATAAAAAAATAAAATTAAAAAAAAAAAAACCAAAAACGCAATTAGGTCACATCGACAGGACTTGCAGTGGGTTGGATAAAGGGATATTGAGAAGGACAGGGATCCAGGGATGACATCTAGTTGCATGTGTCTATATTTGAGTGGACAGTGGAACCATCTGCTGAGAATCCTGGCCAAGAACCAGGTCATTAGGAGAGTGTAGTGAGTTCAGTTGGACACATGTTGAATCTGAGGTGCTTTGGGGACATCGAAGAGATGTTAGGTAGACAGTTGAAAATACATCTCTGAGCTCAGATCAAATACCCAGGGATAGGTAGTGACTGAAGCTGTTAATGCAGATGAGATCTCCTAGGGGGACAATAAGATCCAGTTGCACTGGAAAGATTGAGTAAACTGGAGAGAAGTAATTGATGGTGTAAGGTTGACATGAAGTCTCCGGTTAGATACATTCAACCCAGATGACACAGATATAAATATATCCACACAGGCATAGTGTCCTTACAGGCTCATAATAACCCAGAGGTTCAAAAATTACCCCTTACTTCACATTAAAATCAGATAGTTGAAGCTTCCATCCGACATGCTGTGGAAGATCCCTCCATGGGTGTCCAGGCGGACTCTCCAGGGTCGATATGCACTGTAGCCACCTTCACCACTGTTCCCAGCCCCTAACTGTGGCTTTGACCTCCAGCTTTGGCCGTTCACACCCACTTCTATCCCGTTATTCTCCCCCAAACAGTATCAACAAAGGTTATTGTGTCAGCAGACTTACTGAAGGTTTGGGGCAGTGAGGACAGTATAGCACACAGCAGGAAGCAAATTAAAACTCAGGATCAGACATCCCCGTTCCTAGAAAACTATCAGCTATACCTCACCATAGAAAATTCTGCACTGGCCTTGACCTTCCGTGGAATCCCTGCCTTGTTCCCTGTTGGGGTCCTCTTCCTGCTCACAGCCTTTCCCCCTCCTCCTTTCGTCTTGTATCTGTGCCTCTCACCTGCTACCTCCCAGGCTGCCCCCAGAAATTCTGTTGAGAAATCCAGCTGCCTCTTTGCTGCGTCCCTTGCCTTTTTTTTTTTTTTTTTTGCGGTACGCGGGCCTCTCGCTGTTGTGGCCTCTCCCGTTGCAGAGCACAGGCTCCGGACGCGCAGGCTCAGCGGCCATGGCTCATGGACCCAGCCGCTCTGCGGCATGTGGGATCTTCCCGGACCGGGGCTCGAACCCGCGTTCCCTGAATCGGCAGGCGGACTCTCAGTCACTGTGCCACCAGGGAAGCCCGCCTTCCAGGCCTTTTGCCAAGCCACTTACAACACCCAAGGGGGGCAACAATATACTTTTCAAAACAAAGAGCCTTCTCCCCTGGGATGAATTACATTCATCACCTAGAATGGTAAACTGGCTGCCTTCAGTTCATTCTTTAAAAAGCTTGAACTCACGTACACTCACGTGCAGACACGCACACTGACCATAACATTCATTCACGTACACAGATGCTTATGCTCTCACCGACAACCATACGCTCATATGTGGATGTGAGCACACACAACTGCATGAACACGCTGTGTGTGCACACACATTCATACATGCTTGGACATGCAGATGCACTTGCAGGCTTTTTTTTTTTTTAATAATATACTTTATTTAATCCAGTGTAACCAAAATAGTATCATTTCAACATGTACTCAGTATAAAAAAATTATTAATGGGATTTTTAACATTCTTCTTAAATTCTTTTTTTAATTGAAATGTAGTTAATTTATAATATTATATCAGTTTCAGGTGTACAGCATAGTGTTTCAGTATTTTTGAAGATTATACTACATTATATGTTATTACAAGATAACAGTTATAATTTCCTGTTATATCCTTGTTGCTTATCAATTTTATAGTTAGTAGTTTGTATCTATTAACCCAATACCCCTAATTAGTCTCTCCTCCCTTCCCTTTCCCCTTTGGTAACCACAAGTTTGTATTCTATATCTCTGAGTCTGTTTTTATTTTACATATACATTCATTTGTATTATTTTTTAGATTGCACATATAAGTGATATCATATGGTACTTGTCTTTTTCTGATTTATTTCACTAAGCATAATATTTTTAGGTCCATCCATGTTGCTGCAAATGGCAGAATTTCATTCTCTTTTATGGCTTAGTAGTATTCCAGTGTGTGTGTGTGTGTGTGTGTGTGTGTGTGTATACCACATTTATTTATTTATTTATTTATTTATTTATTTATTTTGCGGTATGCGGGCCTCTCACTGTTGTGGCGTCTCCCGTTGCGGAGCACAGGCTCCGGACGCGCAGGCTCAACGGCCATGGCTCACGGGCCCAGCCTCTCCGTGGCATGTGGGATCTTCCCGGACCGGGGCACGAACCCGTGTCCTCTGCATCAGCAGGCAGAATCTCAATCACTGCGCCACCAGGGAAGCCCATACCACATATTTTTTTATCCATTCATCTGTTGATGGGTAGTTAGGTTCACTTGCAGGCTTTTAACAACACCCAGGGTCAATCCTGAACCATTCCCTTAGGTTAACCCCACCCTCTATGTGTGTGCATGTGTCTGTGTGTGCACAGGTCTGCCCTTTGCCACTCAGGTCATTGAGCTGTCCTAAGGGAGTGTTCTATTCCTGGACTGGTGCCATCACCTGGGGAAGAGGCATCTCCTTGGTCCAGAAACTAGAACTGAGCTAGTGAGCCTGAGGGTACTGGGACTGGGCTCTGAAACATGACCATGTCATACTGTCAAAAGGCAGCCCCATCCTGAGCACACAGCCAGGAACTGGCATCTGTGGTGGGTAGAAAAATGGTCCCCCAAAGATATCCACATCCAAAACCTGTGGGTATATTACCTCACATGGCAAAGGGCCATTGCAGGTGTGATCAGGCTAAGGATCTTGAGGTGAGCTGGGTGGGCCCAGTATAACCACAATAGTTACAAGGGA
>NW_006799611.1:418567-428872 GCF_000442215.2 Lipotes vexillifer
GAGTCAGAGAAGGAGATTGACAACAGAAGGAGAGGGCAAGGTGAGGTGATAATTGATTTTGAAGATGGAAGTGGGCCATGAGGCAAGGGATGCAGATAGCTTATAGATGCTGGAAAAGACAAGGAAAGGATTCACATTGCCTTGTAGATATTAAGCTATACAGTAAAGCTACTAGAATCTGACAGTATGGTAATGGCATAGGATTACTGGATTGACAGAAAACTTTGGAATAGAATAAAGAGTCCAGAACTATATCCCAGTGTATATAAGAATTTAATACCTAATAAATGTTTCACTCTCAGTAAGAAAAAATAAGGTTAATTGGTAAATAAATGCTGGGAAAAAGCACCTATCCATTTGTAAGAAAATGAAGTTGGATCCTCACCTCACACCATATAATAAATTAAAACCCAATGCATTAATAAGACTTAAATGAAAAAATAAAATATAAAAGCCTTGGGAGGAATTTTAGATGAATATATGTATAATTCAGGTACTGTAGGCCAGTAGGGGTGGGGAAGAGTGCATTTTTATCTGTGACAGGAAACCTAGAGTCTATTTAAAAGAAAGATGATCATCTTTTAGTACATAAAATTTAATTTCATCCAGTTGATTTTGATATTAATTTCAGATACTGTATGTCTTGGTTCTAGAATCCTCATTTGCTTATTTTTATAGTTTATTTCTCTGCTGATGTTTTCTATTTAATCATTCATTCCTAGAATATTTTCCTTCATGTCCTTGAACATAGTTATAATAGCTGCTTTAAAATTCTTGTCTATAAATTCCAAGATCTGGGTCACCTTGAGGTTGGTCTCCATGATTGCCTTTTCTCTTGAATATGGTTCACATTTTCCTCTTTTCTCATATGTCTGGTAATTTTGGATTATATCCTGGATACTGTTGTAGAGACTCTGGATTCTAGTATATTGCTCTGAAGGAGTGTTGGTTTTTATTTTACCAGGCAGTTAACTAGCTGAACTCAAACTCCAAACTCTCTCTCCCCTACAGTTGGCAGCAGCTGAAATCTGTTCACTTATTTTAGCTACAGTTAGACTTCTAGGAGTTTCTCCACTGAATTCATACTTCAAAAAACACCCCAAAGCTTGGATGAAGTTTGTAAGCAGAATTGGAACACCCTCTCCATGAACTTCTCTTTCTGCAATTTCCTCCTTCATTTTCCAACTACTGTGGAAGCCCCCAATTTTGTCCTCTGATTCCTCAACAAGTGAAACTGCAGATTTCTATACAGTTTATCGCCAAGTCATGTGGCACTGCTTGGGCCCGCACATGGGCACAAAGATGTTAAAATGAGAAACTCTTTTACTATTGTCCCTTTCTTCCAAGTGTCAGTCTCTGCAGTTTCTGCCAGACTTCGATCACTTTCATTGCCTTTACATAGCCTTTAAAATATTTTCTCCAGTATTTATAATTGTTAACTGTCAGAGAGATTATCTTTTACAGGGTGTTCTGTCATTATCAGATGTGGAACTTTCTGACCACATAAAATTTAAATTTTTTTAGATGGGTAAAGATCCCCATAAACAAAGTAAAAAGAAAAACACTAAATAGGAAAAAATATATTTACCATGCCCATGACAGGTAAAGAGTTAATTTCTTGTTCTTACAAATTGGTAAGAAAAAGACAAAGCAACCAATAAAAAAATGTTCCCAGGATATGAATAGACTCAGAGAAGAGTAAACCCAAATGGCCAATAAACATGTAGCCAAGCCTCCTAATACTCAGGGAAATGCAAATTAAAGTAACTTCTTGCCCATTAGATTGGCAAAAATTCAAAAGAATATTCACACCTACTACTGATGAAAGGAATAGTATATTTTCATATGTAACTGGTGAAAAAGAGAACTGATATTGTCTTTTTAGCAAACAATATGAAAAATATTTTTAAAAATTCATGTCCTTCAACCCAACTATCCCACTCATAAGAATTTGTCCCATAGAAGTAAAGAGCACATTCATACATAGGAATATATAAAGGTGTTTAGTGCAGCAATATTTGTACTGGCCAAAGAACTAGAAAGCATCCATCAATGGGAGAATGTTTAAGTCATGACACATTCATGCCACAGAATAAGATGTAGCCATTAAAAAGAATGAATTTACTTACAAGGGTTTCCACAATATTATTAATTGAGAAATTCAAGAAATATCTGTAATATGATCCATTTTGTCAACTGATCCTGATCAGGATTGGCAAGCCCTATATGTATATAACTATATGAGCATTTAAAAAGAGTATGGACGGATTCACACCAGATTTAAACATCGGTTGTTGGAATGCTAGGGAAGGAGTAGGGAGACCGAAAAGGGGTAAGATAAAGACTGGTTTGAAAATGTCTGTGAGGGCTTCCCTGGTGCCGCAGCAGTTGAGAGTTCCCGTGTCAACGAGGGGGACGTGGGTTCGAGCCATGGTCCGGGAGGATCCCACATGCCGCAGAGAGGCCAGGCCCATACACTGCAACTGCTGGGCCTGCGCTCTGGAGCCCGCGAGCCACAGCAACTGAAGCCGGCGTGCCTGGAGCCCGTGCTCCACAACAGGAGAGGCAGCTGCAGTGAGAGGCCCACGCACTGCAACTAGAGAAAGCCCGTGCGCAGCAACAAAGACCCAACGCAGCCAAAAATAAATAAATAAAATAAATTTATAAAAAAAAAGTCTTAAAAAAAATATGTATGATACATTTATGTACAAACAGATGTACAAAAGCAGAGTAGCAGAAAGGTGTTCGAGGCACAATCATCAAAATGTGAATGATGAGGTTTCAGGGATTATGAATTTGTTCTTCATACATTTACATTTTAAAAAACCTTTTAATCACACAATAGAAAAATTAAAGCTATTTTGATCACAAATCAAAGATTTTTAAACTACAGAAGTTGATTTCTCCTCTAGGTGATGTTATCCAGCCCATGGCTTACCTGTACACTGATGACTTTGAATTTCCATCACCATCTCTAATCATGGTCATGAGCTACAAGTTCATAGATCAGGATACCTATTCAGCAGTTCCACCTGTATGGGGATTTCAAGCTGGAGAGATCCAGCGTGGATGGCTTTTATTCCCTCCCTTCCAATGGGCTCTTGCACCAGTCTTTTCCATCTCAGTAAATGCTAACACCATTTAACAGGTTGATCAAGGCCCAGATCTGGAAGTTAGTCTTTTTTGTTTTTTTTTTGTGGTACGCGGGCCTCTCACTGTTGTGGCCTCTCCCGTTGCGGAGCACAGGCTCCGGACGCGCAGGCTCAGTGGCCATGGCTCATGGGCCCAGCCGCTCGGTGGCATGTGGGATCCTCCCGGACTGGGGCATGAACCCGCGTCCCCTGCATCGGCAGGCGGACTCTCAACCACTGCGCCACCAGGGAAGCCCTGGAAGTTAGTCTTGATTCTTCTCTCTTTGATCCCACATTCACTCCAAGGGCAACCCCCTGTCAGGTCTATGTTCAAAATATGTCCTACATCCTACTATCCTCAGTGCTGAGTTTGACCCCTTGGTTAACGGGCTCTGCTGGAGTCTGGCTTTGTAAAGGAAACTTTTCCTACTTGACATATAAAATTTATCCATTGGATGATACTCTGAAATTATGTGAACGTGTGTCCCCAAGATTTTCTCCAGTGGTTTTAGCATCCATTAGTGAATCTTGTTTGAATCAATTATTATATTGGTGATTGCAAAACAGTGATGTTTCTAATTTTATTATTTCCTCTACTTTTGTTCTACATTGTTGAGTACTGGTATAAATGCATGGATTATTGTTCAAGTTGATGTGCTATAATCATTATTGTCATTCTTTTTTATGCTCAAATTGTTCAAAATTGGGCCATCTCCATCAACCCGTCTCCCGTATCCTTTTGACATGTCCCCCCCACTCTTCAAGATACTCTTGTTTTCTGGCACAAGAGAATAGGCATAATTGGAGAAATTTAAATATAGACCTTATCTTAGATATGATCAATGTTAAACTCTGAGGTGTGATCATGGTGTTGTAGTTATGTAGGAGAATGTCCTTTCTCTTAGAAGATATTCTGAAGTCTCTCAGGGGGAAATGTTGTGATGTCTGCAGCTAATTCTCAAATGCAGGGAAGAAGGGAAGAAAACAGAAGGTGCAAAAATTTAACCATCGGTGAAGCTAGCTTATATTAAAACTATACCTTTCTTTCAACTTTTTGGTGGGGTTGAACTTTTTCAAAGTAAAAGTTGTGGGAAACATAGGTTCTATATCCAGTCACTGGTCACTCCCTCCACTGCTGTCGAGCTGATTCTCACCACTAAGGTGGCTCGCCTACACTCCTTATTGGTTCCGGCTTCTCCCCTCCCTGCAGAGTTCATTCTCACAGAGCTGCCAAAATGAGTGTCTCAAGACTTAAATCAAAACTTGCCATTCCCTTGCCTGAAGCTCTCCTTGACTCCTGAAATAAAATCTAAGTTCCACACTGAGGTCTCTAAGGCCTTCTAGGTCTGACCCTACCTGCCCGCCTTCCTCACCTCCACCCCTTGCCCACTCACTCTACTCCCGCCTTGGGTCCTTAACACAGGCTGTTCCCTCTGTCTGAATATACTTACCCCAGATTTTCATGACGTTTTCTTTTTCTCATCATTCGCACTTTTGCTCAATGCCATCTCCATGTAGAAGTCCTGTCTGCCCACTCTTACTTAAATAGTTTCTCCATTTCCACCCAAACTCTATCCTTGACCCAACTTAATTGTCTTCTTGGTGCTTATTTGTTGTCTGTCTCCCCGGCTGGAATGAAACGTGCTCCCAAAGCAGAGACTTTGTCTATTCCGCATTGTATCCTTAGTACCGAGAACAAAGCTTAGCACATAGTAGGTGCACAATAAGCACTTCCTGAATAAAACGATGTAGTCGTTTTATTGTACCACTGATACAGGTACATATATAGAGATGTGCTTGTACACACAAATGCACGCTCACACAAATGCTTCCTGAGGTACGTGTGGAGAAAGAGTCACGTAGAAACATACATGAACAGACATACAGCTGTACAGTTCCTACAGACACGAAAACACACACACTCGTGCAGGACGTTCAAAGACAGATATACTCACGCAATAACCCACACTTACCTTTAGACATTTATCCACTGGTCCATATACATTCAAACACTGACCTACATAGGCACAAACATGCTCACACCATCACAGGCACGCACAGAGATGCAGACATCTAGGTGCAGGAGCGTAAATGAACACCTACACACACTCCCGTACATAAGTGTGCATGCACACCCTCGCCTTAGCCCGACCTGGCCTTTCACATCTTGCTAAGCCCAGCTTGGGTGGGTGTTGCTGGGCTACTCTACAGCCCTTGGCTGGGAGCGTCCCAAACCTCCTGGCGACACTTCCCTCCCAGGACAGACAATCTGGGAGTGGCTGGGGGCTGCTGGGCAGGCGCCTCCTGACTTGTGGCTGCTCCAAGGCTGCCATTTGCAGCAGCAGTGTCTCCGAGGCCGTTAGCTGTCTGGGCAGAGCTGTAAAACACGCCTGGCTCGGCGCCCCCTGCTCCAGCCATGCTCGCCTCTGTGGTCGCCTGCTTCCCTGGGCAGGACCCGAATGCCAGAGGCGGAGGCCTCTCATAGCCACACATACAGGAGACCAGGGCAGCAGGGAAAGGCTTCAGGCCTCTGAGGTGTCCACTTAACGTGGCTGGGCGGGGGGTGACCCTGTGGCAGGGTGCAGACAGAGGGTAGCAGTTCTCAGCAATTCCAGGCAAACTGGAATACTTTCTGCCCACATGCAGCTGGAGCAGGCAGGGCTGGGGGTGTGGAGAGGGCTACGGGTACCAGGGGAGGGGCTGAGATGGCACCTGGCACCCCCCAGGTAGGCTGTGCTGGTGCCAGGAGCTCCTGAGGTGCAGTCGATGCCGGACCTGGATAGCATACCCTCTCCAGGGCTCAGGAGCTGGTGCAGCCCAGGCTGCCCAGGACTCCAGTCTGAGCTCAGGAAGTCTTCAGGGGGCTGCACATCTCTGTTACCCCAGACACCTGGGTGGGAGACCCTGGGGAAACTTCTGTGGCTCCTGTTCATATGGGACCTTTGGGTGACACCCTCTGCTGGGCTCAGGAAGCAGAGGGCAACTCCTCAAGGGTTTCCGACGATACATTCAAAAGCCTAGAAGCTGGAGAGGATACAGTTTGTTCAGGGACTCCGTGACATAGCTGTGAACAAGGACCAGCGCAGTGGGGGGCTGAGGTAGGAGAGATGTGCCCAAGGCTTGAGAGAAACCCAGGCTAGCTAGGAGGGAGAGAGTGAGGAAGTGTGCAGAGGGACGGGAGGCCAAGGGGCGGGAGGTGCCCAAACCCTGCAGCCCCAAGACAAGGATTGGGGGTTTGAACCCAAAGTACTGGGGAGCCACAGATGGGCCTATAGCAGAACTGATGTGACCTGATTTGACACAGCATCCCTTGCCATCTCATACAGCGCATGGCTGTCATTTCATTATGGAAGGGCAGGGGTGGACCAGGACAGGAAAAGGGGAGGAGGACATTTTACAGCGTGTCAGGGACTGCACCAGCCCCCTGCTTTTTGCCAAAAGAACAACTGCTTGCAACCAGTGTTCAAACAAAAGGCTGGGTTTCTTCCATTCATTCATGCATTCATGCATTCATGCAATTATCCATCATCATATAGGCCCCATGGAGATGAGAAATAAACCAGGTCCTGCCATCCAGGGGTGTCCAGCCCAGTGGAGGAAGAGGAAAGGGAAGGGGCAGAAGCCAGGGTCAGCATTTATGGAACGCCACTTGTATGCTGGACACCGAGTTGGGCAGCTGGCACGCATGATCTCCTTTTTGGCTTTATGATCACCCAGTGAGGCAGGTACCTCCCACCCCATTTTACAGACTGGAAAACTGAGACTCAGGGAATGAAGCCACCCTCCTGAGTCCTCACAAAGGGCTCCAGCCCCCAGCAGAAAGTCTGCAGAGAGTGATAGAGAACAGCCTGCGGTACTTCAAGGGTAATTTCCATCCTTGTCTTCAGGCCTGGCGAGGTTCTGAAGTTCCCAGAAAGGATGAGACCCTGGAGGGTTCGACCAAGGGCCCAGCGCTGCCTCCCCCTCGGCCTGTGATTAATACCTGACAGCCCCTCCACTCGCAGGGAACTCATCAGACTAATATTTCCTGATACGAACTCTGTGTCGCCCTAGAATGAGAAATCCCAGCCCCCTCGCATTCGTGCCCCAGATGAATGGGCTCCCGTCCTGGGGCCTGTGAGTGATGCAGCCTGTGGCTGCAGAGGGAGGTTGTTAAAGGCCCTTCGTCAGCAGAACCGTGGCCTTTCCTGGCTGGCCAGCGGGCCCTGGTTCCCCTCACCCTGCTGCTCCCCTGGGGCTGGCCCTGGACTGCCCATCAGAGATGGGGAGGCAAGATCGGTGCTCAGCAGATGTGCAAGGGGGGGCCTTGTGAACAGAGGGACAGGCCTTCTGCAGCCCTGCACAGGAGTCAGGGCCCTTGAGAATCAAAGGGAAGTGGCAGGGTCTGCCTACATTTTGCCTTGACTTTGAAGGTCCAAGGAGCCCAAAGGAGGGTATAAGCCTGTAGCCCAAGACCATGAGCAAATGCCTCCTTAAGGTAACCTAGGACCTGAAAGGAACATCCCCCCCACTGTTGGAACCAAGTGATTCTAGGAGCAGAAATACCAGTGCTTGTTGCTGTAGTAAGAGAAAATAGAAACGATAACCAGTACCATTTATTGAGTGCTTACCGTGTGCCAGGCATGGAGCCACACATTGATGCGTGTTATTGCGTTCAGTCCTCCCAGAGCCTTATGGAGAAGGTGGTATTATCCCATTTTACAGATGAGAAAAGTGAGGCCTAGGGCAGTTAAATGATACTCTTAAGTAGTGGTGTCAGGGTTAAACCTTAGATTTCCCTACCTTGAAGCCTGTGCGTTTAGCCATTCATCATCCAGCTGTTCAACTGATATTTGTGAAATGGCGTCTTCATGTCAGGCATTGAGTGGGTGCTGGGAACACACAAGACAGGCCCCCTCCCTGCCCCTGTGGAGCTTGCTGTCCCATGAGAACCAATATCAGACAAGGTGACTGTGGTGCTTGGCTGAGAATGTGGCTGGGACTGGGTGCTCAGAAGTTCTTACTAAGAGAAGGGGCAGTGTCTTGTCTTGCCCTCTCACAAGGAGAAACCAGTCCACCTCCCGAGGATAAGTCCTCATTGAGGTGCAAAAGGTGGAAAGAATCCAGGACTGGAGGTCAAAGCATTGAAGGTGAGGCCAGGGCAAAGACTGGTCCTCCCGTGTAGCAGGCACGAATGGGCTGATAGCAGAAGGTGGGGTCAGGACGTGGATGACCAGAAGGAAGCAGCAGTCCCCTGTGTGAAGGCAGCAGCCATCATGATCTGAATGGTGTGGTCCCTGGCTGGGTGGTGTTTGGCTTGCTTAAAGGTAGAGGTTGAGAAGGACAGCTCTTCACACCTGAGAGGGATACCTGCTGGTGGCTCTGTGGCCACCAACCTGCTTTCTGCTCTGTCACAGTGGGGAGAGGTGGAGAGGGCTCCACCTGGAGAGGCAGGGAGGCTGAGCCACCCCAGGCCTGGCGCTGCCAGGGGCTGGGAGGGTGGCAGCCTCAGTCGGGCTGCAAAGAGCTTGTCCTCTGTCTGCATGTTGTTAGTGCTTCAGCCCTGTGGCATGGGGTTCAGCTTCTCGAATTGCAAAGTTTGGGACCCTCAGAGCCTCTCACCCCATTCCTCCCTGAGACCCTCCTGCTCAAGGCTTCACCCTGTTGCCAGAACCTGCCCTGAGCCTGACCCTCAATTCACCCTTGACCCTTGCCCTGTCCTGACTCTCCACTCCCTGCTCCCCTGCCCCTCTCCCATTGGGTTCCCCCATCTCTGACTCCTGCTCCACCCCCACCATTTCACACCCATCCCAGATCCTTCCCCCATCCTTCCCACCCACCCTGCCTCTGAAACGGGGTCAAGACCCCACGTGAGATTCCAGGAGGAGAGATGGGGGCATCTGTTGTTCATATTCCTAATAAATTATTTTAAAGCTGAGAGGGGGGCCAAAAATCAGTGGGAATTTCAAGATGACCTCATTAAAATTCTATGTACAAAATCAATCCACAGCTTGAGACATCAGAATAGTGGTCCCCCTTGTGGGAGATGGGGGGCAGAGGGTAGAGGGAGGGCACAGGGGGCCATCTGGGGGCTTCTGTTTCTTGATCTGGGTGTTGGGTACACAGGTGTATTCAGCTGGTGAAGATAAATCAAGCAATACAATTTGTGTACTTTTCTGTATCTATGTTACACTTCAACAGAAAGTTTTTTTTTTAAATGCACTGTAGTCTGGGCATTTTGGGCCCTCGGGGCAATGGAGCTGGCCACAGGGTCCCTGTGGCAGTTGGGACATGACCATCTAGAAGCCTGGTTAGGCTGATTCTGCCTTAAATGGGCCCTTGGAAAAACACAGTTAGGCTCTCAGTGTTTCCAGGACAAGCTTTCATCCCAACGGGATGCTGACACCAAGCCCCACCCCACCATGCAGCCCCTGTCCGCTGGGACCCTGCCTTGGTGCCAGCTGCCTTTCCTAGCCTAACAGCTGTATTTTTCAGGTACAATATGACAGGCTCAATCTATCCCTGTTATATATTTCCCAGTAAATGGACAAGGTGAAAACAGTGTCAGTTCAAATCACCATCATGACACTTAATTCTGATTTACTGTACCTTTTGCTGCAATCTTGAAAGTGCCTGCGTCTGTGCTGAGCTGGATTGCCCAAGCCAGGCCCTACGGGGTCGACGTTAAGATCAGCTTCAATAAAAGAATTTAAGGTAAGGCAGCCCCCGGTGGGCAGGGGGCAAGCCGGGGCCCAGAGGACAAAGCAGCAGAGACGCTGGAGCCCGGCTCTCCCGCACCTCCCTCCCACCGACTCTATGTCCCGGCCCTGTGTTTGCAGCAGCTGGGAAATTTACGGCGGCTCCATAAACGGGTTTTACAGACAGCTGTTAGAGCGTGCGGGGCAAGGCTTGGCTGTCGGGGGACCTAGTCGCAGGCTTACAGCCAAGACACTTAAATATTATGGCCCCACATATATAAAAAGTGTGCTGTGCGCATTCTCTGCTACCTCCTTCCTCCTGACCCAAGAGCGTGGGATATGGCCAGAGAATAGCATCATTCCTGGCCGCCGGCTTGCCAGAGACCAAATGCCTGCAAACTCTCGCTCAAGCCCCTGCTGCCCAGGCCAGGAGCCACTGGCTGGGCTGGCAGCATGCATGCAGGGAGACTCATCCGAACAGCAGTGCCAGAGGAACG
>NW_006799611.1:428921-440530 GCF_000442215.2 Lipotes vexillifer
CAGAGGAATCCCGGCCTCCTTCTGCCCTGTCCTCCTGACCCACTGTGCCCAGGCTCAGCTCACCAAGTTCTTTTAGCCTCAGGGCCTGGCTCCAGCTCTTCTCTCTGCCTTGAAAGCTCCCTCCCCACCCCCTCCCCCACACTTTTCTTGCCCTGGCCAGTTCCTACCTACTGTTTCAGAACTCAGCTGAAATATTCCTTTCTCAGAGGCATCGTCCCTGCTTTCTAGAGTCAGGTCCCGTGTTATAAATGCTCACATCCCCCTTGGACTTCCTCATAACATTTATAACAATTGTAATTAACTAATTATTGGTGTCATTATCTGTTTGATGTCTGTCTTCCCCACTGGACAATAAACTCTGTGAAAGCAGGGACTCTATTTGAATGTATCCCTAGTGCCTTGCACAGGGCCTGGCACTCAATAAATGTTGAATGAATGAATGAATGAATAAATGAACAAATGAAGAGGCAGAGATGAAGCACACAGGACCCTCAGACATAGCACAAGGCAAAATGTGCTCAGATCCTAAGAGCAGGTGAAAGGTTTGTGAGGATTCAGTAAAGAGAAGCCACTTTGACAAAGGGGAAATCAGGGAAGGCTTCCTGGAAGAGGTGCAGTGGGACCTCCTGGTATAGTAAAGTGCTTTCATTCAGAAGTCCCAACTGTGAAGCTTAAGATGTGAGTCAGAGGGCTAGTTCCTTAGTCTCATTGAGCCTCAGCTTCCCGGTCTTTAAAATGGGGCTAATGATAGTGATGCTGAAAGCTTGGCGTCTCTGCACTGGTGCCTCATCAAATCTCACAGAGTTTTGGGTGAAGTAGAAAAGAATAGCTTTATTGCTTTGCTAGGCAAAGGGGGCCACAGCGGGCTCCTGCCCTGGAAAACTATGTGTCCTAACCCAGGAGAGTTCGGTGAGGAGTCTCATGGCAACGGTTCAAGGGTGGGGTTGCTGATAAGATTAGGGTGTGTGCAGGGCCTGCATTCCTTTAATCTCATCTCAGGTAATTTTAACGAGCTTGTCCTATTCCTTTAGTCTGGCCTCAGGTGGTCTTCTCCTATGAAGAATGCTGACATCTTCCATTTGCTGGGTTTTAATTCTATAAAGGACTTAAAGTTATGCCCCAAGACTATACTGTTGTTTCTTGGCGGCCCCTCCCTTGTCTTTGCATCCTATCGCTTCCCTTCCTGGATAAGCAGCTGTTCGAATCTGCCCTTCGGAACTCAGGGAAGGTCACAGAGTCAAGAAACGGGGGACAGAAAGGCTTCCATGCTCAGGAGCCCCACAGAGCCCTGCTTGGTTTCAATAGTGACTGCATCATGTGTTTGTTGTGCAGTTTAACTGTATTTATAGTGCAGCTCATGTAATGAGAGTTCCTTAAGGTACATTACTGCTGGATATAGCCAGAACTTGGTAATTCCAGGCAAAAGGAGAAGCATGTGTGAAGGTATTTGTGAAGGATAAAAATCATTCCCCTTGATGTCTTGTGCCTCAGAAGCCATGTTTTGTATCTTATAACCTTAGCCTGACCAGGGGAGAGTGTCTGACCCAATAAGAGCCAGTCATAGGCTGGCCAGTGACCTAAGACCTATGGCTGGGCCAAACAGATTTCCTCTCGTGGGTGTTTGATTGAAGAGACATGGAAGAATAGGCAGGAGAGCCAAAGCTGAGAGTTCCATGATGAAAATATCATTGCACAGCAAAGTGGAAATTATAACTAAGCACAAGGAGTTGGAAAGATGCCTCGGATGCCTCAGCTCCCAGCCATCTGTAGCCTTATGATAGAAGTTTGTTTTTTTTTTCTTTTCTGTTTGAAGAGGCATTGTAGCAGTGCAATTAAATCTGACTTCTCACTGAAAGACATGTTAGCTGTGTGACCTTGGACAGAGTACCTAACCTCTCTGAGCTTCAGTTTCTGTGTCTGTAAAATAGAGATCATAAAAGCATTTATCTCAGAAACTTGTGGTATGGATTCAATGAAATAATGAAGTAGATAGTGTTACTCTTCACTCATGAAGAACACCAGCCTGGTGTAAAAGAGATTCTTGAAAAAGAGACTCCCCTGGTGGTGCAGTGGTTAAGAATCCGCTTGCTAATGCAGGGGACACGGGTTCGATCCCTGGTCACATGGATTCGATCCCTGGTCCAGGAAGATCCCACATGCCTTGGAGCAACTAAGCCCTGTGCCACAACTACCACATGCTGTAACTACTGAAGCCCGCCCACCTAGAGCCCATGCTCCACAATGAGAGAAGCCACTGCAATGAGAAGCCCGCACACCGCAACGAAGAGTAGCCCCCGCTCGCCGCAACCAGAGAGAGCCTGCGCGCAGCAATGAAGACCCAACGCAGCCAAAAATAAATGAATAAATTTATTAAAAAAAAAAAAAAAAAAGCAACCACCTTTTGGGCTCCAGTCTTTCGTGGAAAGAAAAAAGGTGGAGAAATCTGCTCAATCCCCAAACTGGGCATGTTCTCTAATGCTCTCCTCATATGTGGAAGAGGAAAGGTTGAGCCGTATGAAATTGTCAATATTCAATTCAGTGTTTTATGGACATTTTGATCCATTAAAGTGGATTTCCGTATGGTTCAACTTCGGAAAAGAAAGGATTCCCCAAGAACCAAGAGCCACAGGGAATACTGGACTGGGGCATTGCTCCCCGGAGATGGAATTGGGGCCTAATCAAGGAACATTCCCGAGGCCCAGGGAATAGACCGCTGGAAATGTGTGCCCAGACTGATTTCAGAATCTACAGAGCTGTGACTGCCATGTGCTCCCCTTCTTGTCTCTTCAGAGTGGAAGTGTTTCTCTGTGGCTCCACGTCCCATTTCACTACAGCATATTGGGCCTGTGGGTGGCAGGTAGCTGGTCGTTTTGGTTCACAGATCTCTGAACCGAAGCAAGTCAGTGTTCTCTTCTCCCTGATGAAGAGAATTCCAGGCATCACTCAGGAATCTTGGACTTTGAGCTTGAGCCAGTGTCTGGATGGGACTTTGGCTTTTGCTTGCCTACAGGTGGGCAGGTTCTACAAGTAGGGTGAGGGTGGGGGGATTGACTATGTGATGACCAGAAGGGCAGGCCAGGGTAGATTACTGTGTTGGTTACCAATGTCCCAGCCCCTTGAAGTCAGTCTCAGCCATGCAGCTTACTTTAGCTAATGAAATGTGAGAGTGACGTGTCACTCTAGGCAGAAACTCTACGGGCTAGTTTGTGCTTTGCCACACTCTTTCTTGCTGAAATGACAACCACAGCCAGCAGTGTTCCAGACAGAAGAGGCTCCAGAAGCCTGGGTCCTGGAAGAAAGAAAATATGTTTCCAAGCCACAGCCAGTGTACCTCATGCAGGTAGCATGAGTGGGAAATAGACTTTGGCCATTATAAGACCCTGGCATTGTGGAGCTGTTACTACAGCAGCCCTGGTCAGGGAACTAAGATCCCACATGCCGCGGGGCAACTAAGCCTGCGCGCCACAACTATCGAGCTGATGTGCCACAACTACTGAGCTCACCGTGCCTCAACTAGAGAGCCCGTGTGCCACAACTACAGAGCCCACGTGCCCTGGAGCTGCATGCTGCAACTAAGACCTGATGCAAACAAAAATAAAATAAATAAATAAGAAATAAATCTTAAAAAAAAGACTCATTTTGAGTTCTGAAATACAATGTGCAAAGTAAGCATTAACAAAAACAGAAAAACAAACACAAAAAGAAAGGGGACTTGTACTGTATTGTCAATATTTCTGTATTTTCTTTACAGACAAGAAAAAGAAGAAGGTATTTATGGACTGCTTGTGTGATTGAAAATGAATGATTTATAAAGAGAAAAACAGGGTGTCTGGCTTGTGAACCCCCTCCCCACTGGCATCACCACCACTGATGGGCAATTATTCTTTAGGCGCAAGGGGTGGAGCAGAAGCAGGAACTGTGGCTCAGTCAGGAGGTCACTGCTGTAACTAACACCAATGCCACCATCTCAGTGCCTTAACACAACAAAAATTAACTTCTCACTCATGTCACAATTCAACGTGCGTGGTGGGGGAGGGGAAGCTCTGTTCCCCACAGTCACTCAGGGGCCCAGGCCCCGTTCATGTTCCGGTTGTATCATCTTGTGGTGACTTGTCTTCCTCTGCAATTGGCTGGTGAGTAGGATACAAGAGGTAGCATGGAGGATTGCTTGGGAGACTTGTAGAGGCCAGGCTTGGAAGTGACCATACCTCACAGGCTGTTAGCCAGAACTTGGTCATATGGTCCCACCTAACTGCCAGGGAGGCTGGGAACTCTTGTCTAGCTGCTAGCTGCGTGCTTGGGAAGAGGAACTGGCTTGGTGGTCACAGAGCAGTCTCTGCTTCACACCGGCTCCTATTTATATAGATGTTTTGGGACACACCCTGGCCTACCTTCTGGCAGCACCTCCCTGCACCTCACACTGTCAGCTTAGGAGGGGCTTCCGACTTGCACCGTCCTCTGAGCCTAGACCTGAGGCAGGAGATAGACGGGCCCCAGGCTGAGCAGCTAGAGTTTGTCCCTTGTGGGGGCACAGGAGCAGAGAGGAGCTGAGCCCTGCCCAGATAAAGAGACCACATATTCCTCATTCTCGAGGTCAAGGAGACCTTCCCAACTACACATGTGCAGAAAGGCTCCTAGGAGGTCAGAAGGGAGGGGCGTCACTCCATAGTACGTGATGTCAACCTACCCACAGGCCTGTTCACTAGAATCCATCTTGGCTAAGAGATGCACGCACACACATGGGAGGACCCTGAGATAAACCAAATATGGACTCAGAAGCAGGCAAACAAGATGATTGGCCAGAGGAAACCTGGAAGAAATGCCCCATGTAAGTGATTCAAATTGCCAGGAGAGCGTGACTCTCTCTGAGTCCACCCATGTGAGTCTATTCACAGGTACCCTTTTTCCTCCTAATAAACACTTTGTTTCATTACTTTCCGTCTCTTTGTGGGAATTCATTTCTACAAAGCCAACGGGCCAGGACCTTGTCACTGGCCACTGGTCTAGTGGCTAGGATTCGGCGTGCTCACTGCCTCAGCCTGACTTCAGTCTCTAGCTGGGGAAACAAAATCTTGCTTCAAGCCACTGCAGGCCAAGGCCACCTGAGATCAGACCTACCCTCTGCCCTCACCTCAGTGTCTTGGCCCTGGAGAGCAGAAGAAATCCCTCCCCACCCCCATGTCCAAATGCCCATCCTATTTTTAGTCCAGTGGGATGATGAGGCACACACGTGAGCAGAGGAGACACGCACAATATTTATGTCCACTGTTCCTTGCCTCCCTGTTGATGTATAGTGTTTGCAGTGCCTCACAAGCACAGAATACCGATGGACCCACAATGTGTGGGAGCCCAGTGAGACTTCAAGCAACTAGAAGGTGCCCACAGCCCCAAGTAAGAATTTACTTGGAACGTAGAAAGAAGGCAGTTGTATTCTAAGAAATACGAACTACCAAGCACAACCCTATCACATCCTTTGCTCCTTTCCGGTATTAGCCAAGCACTTAGGTTGTAAACGGTGACACAAAGGAAAGGAAAGATAGAGCAACCATAGTTCCTTTTCTTCTTGATATTTCCTTACTCCTCAGTAAGCTCAGGGTAGACAATGCTAAGAGAATGTGCACATCAAGAAGTAAATAAGGAATAAAAACAGTTGAGTTTGTTTTGTGCAGTGTTCCTATTATTCTGATAAGAAGAAATATATTGGTCTATGTGAGCTACCAAATATGTATGTAATTTTGGTGATTCTGCATATGAGTTAAATGCTCTTATATATGACTTAAGACTGGCATTACAAAATATAGAATACAATTCATGCTAATAGTTTTAAATTATATTATTTCTTCACCTAGTGTGGCATTAACTAAATATAAATATTTATTTAAAATAAATAAATATTATTAAAATATTATATATATTATTTAATATATATAAAATATATTATTTTATATATATTAAATAAATAAATATATATTAAATAAATAAATATTTAAATAAAAATATTAAAAGTCAAGAGATATACCACTGAAGAAAGGAAAAAGCTTTGTATTTTAATACTTTTTATTGCACTTTTCCCCTGCTTTTTGAACAGGGGGCCCATGTTTTCATTTTGCAGTGGGCCCTGCAAATTATTTTGCCAGACCCAAGCTCAGGGTTTTGCTTAGGGCCTCAAGACCCAGGGAAAGTCTGTGCTCTGGGGAGAGCATTTGGGCTCACTTGCTTCTTGACCAGGTATTCGAGTTCTTCTGTAATTTGGGCCTGTCTCTGATTGTGGTGGCAGATTGCCCCATGGTTCAGAGCTAGGCTTGAGCCAGTCTGCTCCAATTCAAGCCCCAGCTCTGCTGCTTTTGCTGGCTGTGTGATCTCAGGCAAGTTACCTGATGTCTCTGAGCCCCAGTTTTGCTATCTCTTGAGCGGGGATTTTTTTTTTTTTTTTTTTTTTTGTACGCGGGCCTCTCACTGTTGTGGCCTCTCCCATTGCGGAGCACGGGCTCCGGACGCGCAGGCTCAGCGGCCATGGCTCACCGGCCCAGCCGCTCTGTGGCATGTGGGATCTTCCCCGACCGGGGCACGAACCCATGTCCCCTGCATCGGCAGGCGGACTCCCAACCACTGCGCCACCAGGGAAGCCCAGCGGGGATTTTGATAACACTACTCACCTCAAAGAATTGTTCAGACGGTTAGGCCAGTTAATGCCTGCAAAGTGTTTGGGACAGCCCTTGGAACCTACAGTTGGGACTCAGTATGTGTGAGCTATCATCCACATGGCCCATGAGGGAAGTCTCTGGGTGCCCTCTCCTCTTGCATCTTGGTGATGCTGGAAGATGGGACCAAACTCAGTCTCCGTGTTTAGGAAGGGGCTGGGAGGAAGGGGGCCCACCAGCAGGAAGTGGGCTTCTGGTCTATGCGTGTGTGACGTGCTCACTGGGGATTCTGTGCAAGGCTGTGAAGGCAGCAGTGTGCCTGGGGTGGTGTTTGGGGGATGTTGGCGGTCACGTGGTCTCCATGTCTGTTTCTAAGGCTGCCATAATGAAATACTACAGACTGGGTAGCTTAAATGGCAGAAATTTATTTTCTCATAGTCTGGAGGCTGAATGTCTGAGATCAAGGTGTTGGCAGGATCCGTTCCTTCTGAGCCCTCTCCCCTTGGCTTGCCGACGGCTGTCTTCTCCGTGTCTTCACGCGGTCTTCCCTCTGTGTGCATCTGTGTTCAAATCTTCTCTTCTTATAAGGACACCAGTCAATATTGGATTAGGGCTCACCCAGTGACTTCATTTGACCTTAATTATCCCCTTCGAGCCCAGTCTCCAAATACAGTCCTGTTCTGAGGTACTGGGAATTAGGACGTCAACATGTGAATTTGCGGGGGAACACAATGCGGCCCGTAATAATGTCTGTGAACGCATGGCTGTTCTGTGGGTCCCTCTGGTCGCATGACTGCACACCTGTGGTTCTCTGTCAGTGTCTGTGTCCGTCTGAGTGTCTGACCTTCAAAGACTGTGAGTCTGTGAGGCCAGGCTCCTGGGTCTCTCGGTGTGCCTGAATTGGTAGACCCTGACAGTGTTCTGTGTTAACCTGCCTGTGTCATGTGTCCCTCAGTCGGTCTGTAATCCAGGATGTTGTAAATCTGGGAGGTGGGGGGCCTGGGGAATGGGATCTGCTCACCTCTGGGTCCTATCCTGTGTGTGTCTGTGATTCTGAAATCTGACCAGGCATGTGGCTGGCTGGCAGGATTTGAAAGGAGAGGGGAAGGAGCATATTGAGATTTGAAAGAAGACAGCGTGTTTACAAAAGCGGGAGAACAGCGGGTTAAACATATGTTGGCGATGACGGTGAGAGGACGGCAGTTGAGGCCGGGCTGGCTCCGGTGTGAATTCTTTGGCACGCTGGTGTCTTTAAAACTGTCACGAAACCAGATACAGAAGGAAACAATGGGACTGAGCGGACTCGTCCGGCGGGGGTGGGGAAAGGAGGAAGCGGCGTGTCTGGGAGGCGGAGTCATGGTGGAGGCTGCTTTGTCTCAGCACCAGCCTGCACACAGCAGGGGGAGGGGAGGGGGGGGTGGGGGTGGGGGTGGGGCCCGCGGGCAACGGTGAACTTGGTCTCACTCTCCACCCCCTTCTTTCCAGCTGAAACAGGTCTGCACCCTGAGCCCTGGAGCAGTGAGGCAGTGGGGGCGGGTGGGACCCTCACGTCCAGAGCCCCAAATCAGGCTGTGCTGTGTTCTCTCTTCCTCCCTACTGGCCTGCAAGGGGGTATTTATTATCTACATCTAAGAGTTGAGGAAACTGAGACCCAGTGAGATGCACCGCCTTGGTCAAGGCTTTAGCAGCCAGGGTTTGAACTGAGGACTGTCTGATAGCTCTCAGGATTCCTGGATGGTGTTTGGTTAAGAAACAATGAATGAATGAATGAATGCATGAATGAATGAATACATGCTTGAGAGAGAGAAGGAAAGAAAGGAGGGAGGGAGGGAGGAAGGGAGGGAGGAAGGGAAGAAAGAATTGATAAAGAATCTATGTCCAGGCACTAGTTAATACCCTGAAGGTCAGTAGCCAACCCTTATTTTCTCCAGCACACCCATGTTCCTGTAATGAATGGGGTTAAACGCTTCGATTTGTTCTTTTTGAAAAATCAGTAGCAGTCAAGGGACAGTGGACACAGGTGTCTTCTAACTGAGGGAGCACACTTTTTCTTAGGAAACAAACAGGAAAGAGATGGTCAGGACAGAGATTCTTTTGTTCCCCACCCTTCCCCAGCACGCAGACACTAAGTGCCAGCCTTGGTTTCACTCAGCTGTGGATCTGGGTTTGAATATCAGCTCTACCACAAACTAGCCTGTTGGTTTTCCTTACTCTCGTGTTCTGGCCTTATGCTTTCATGCCTCGCTCTATTTCACTGAGCAGGCTTAATGCACAGGGCTCTCAGGTTGTTTTCTCATCTCCAGGTCTTAAGGTACAAATGTCCCCCCTGGATATACCCACTGGGTCTTCCTCTTGGTGGCTTGTTTCCTTGTATGCTTTATCATTGTTATCTGTAATCTCACACACTATGCTTGTTTCCCCTGGGGGTCTCGTGTGCCTTGGGTTGTAGCTACAGAGCAGGTTGAAGCTTGCCTCCACTGGGGATCGCAAGGTTTTTTTCTCTGGTCCTAGATGAGGTTGCTTATTAATTTTCCAGGATGAGTCTCCACAGCTCCAGGCTTTGTATGGGAGCATGTTGCGGCCATGGAATCCCATTTCCTTTTCCACTCCTGACACAGGTGGATGGTAAGGCTTTTTGTCTCTTTCACAGACCAGTGGGTGGAAATTTTCCCCTATAAGTTTTTTAAAAAGTTTTATTGAATTATAGTTTGATTTACAGTGTTGTGTTAATTTCTTCTATACAGCAAAGTGACTCAGTTATAGATATATATATGTGTGTTCTTTTTCATATTCTTTTCTATCATGGTTTATTACAGGATATTAAATATAGTTCCCTGTGCTATACAGTAGGACCTTGTTGTTTATCCATCCTATTTATACTAATTTGCATCTGCTAATCCCAAACTCCCAATCCATCCTCCCCGCCCCACCCTGGGCAACCACAGTCTGTTCTCTATATCTATGAGTCTGTTTCTGTTTCATAGATATGTTCATTTGTGTTGTATTTTAGATTCCACATATAAGTGATATCATATGGTATTTGTCTTTCTCTTTTTGACTTCTTTGCTTAGTATGATAATCTCTAGGTCCATCCATGTTGCTGCACATGGCATTATTTCATTCTTTTTAATGGCTGAGTAATATTCCATTGTGTGTGTCTGTGTGTATATATATATGTACCACATCTTCTTTATCCATTCATCTGGCAATGGACATTTAGTTTGTTTCTGTGTCTTGGCTATTGTAAATAGTGCTGCTATGAACATAGGGGTGCACCTGTAAGTTTTAATAGGTAGAGTTTCTGTCCTTGTTTATTATTATTTTTTAAAATATTTATTTATTTATTTATTTTGGCTGTGCCAGGTCTTAGTTGCAGCATGCGGGATCTTTAGTTGTAGCATGTGGCATGCATGTGGGATCTAGTTCCCCGACAGGGGCCAAACCTGGACCCCTTGCATTGAGAGTGTGGAGTCTTACCCACTGGACCACCAGGGAAGTCCCTGTCATTGTTTATTTGTAAGTGTGGCACTTTCTTATTTCCATGACGACATCTTCTTGGACCCATCATAATCTGGAAATGTCTTTGCAGCTAACTCTTTTTTTCCTTTCCAATTCCCTTGTTTATACTGTTGTCTTACCTAGTAATGTTATGTAGCTTTATTTGTCGCCTGATTCTTCCACCACAGATTTCTTTGAGGGTAAAATTTCCCTTCTAACCTTGGCTTTGGCTCTAATCTACGAGTTTTGATAAGAAGTGTTCTCCAACTCAAGTGTTCTAACGGCCATTGCAATTTCATCTTTGATCTTTACTGGATTTATAAGTGCTTTGTTTACTTCCCAAGGTTTCTTTTTTCTTCTTTATCTTTTGTCAGTTCTAACAGACTTTTAGAGTAGATACTAACTAGAAAGGACAACTTGAGAGGTGTCTAGAGATGGTTTATTTAAGTTGAATGTTTAAATAAATTGGCAGTGCCTGATGGGACAGTATGCAGGAGGGGAATCTGGTGGCCAGGTTGAACCCCTGCTCCAGGCCTGACTTAGTCATGTCAGTTGGGTGATCCAGCTCCGCTAAAGGTCTCGGGGCCTCTGGCTGCTCATCAGGAATATGGTGGCAGAGAGCCCTGGGCAGAGTTGTCCTGGTGCCTCTTTCTCTTAGCAAATAGTTGCCTGTGGCTCCTGGCTTTATGGACATGGCTCAGTTCCAGCCCATTGTGTTCACAGGGCCCAAAGCTCCCACTGGCCCCCCTCCCCAGGGAGCCCCTCAAACTCAGATCCCGCTCACTGTTCCGACTCCGAATTCCCTCTTTGTCTAGTTCCTGGGGTTTCCTCTTTATTGTCTTTGAACTCAGCTATGCATTTACATTTGGGGGGTTATATTTTACCAAACATTTTAATGTGTGTAGAATAGGAGGGGGGATTTCCCATATTGACCCAATGTACCACATTTCTGGTGTGATTAGCTTATATCTTTGAGCAAGACCCTTAACTTCTCGCTTATTTCTTCATCTATAAAATAAGTAGGTCCTATAATAGGAATATCTACAAAATATTGACTAGGTTCTTATAAGACTTATGTGAGACAGGCATGTGAAGAGTTTAGCATATATGGTGCCTGGAACATAGTAGATGTCTGATAAATGGTAGGTATCATTATCATTTCTGCTCCTATTTTACATAATAAGATCTCGAGCTCAATGTGATTACTTTGCCTAAAGTCACACAGCCGGTCAATGGACTAAACCCCAGTTGTCTGAGTCTTGTCAGCCCAGATCCAGGCATGTGAGTGAAGAGGTCTTTAGAATGTCTGGGGCCCAAGTCACCAACTGAATATACCCTCATGAGGGACCCCAGGTGAGAACTGCCTAGCAGAACCCAGTCAGCCCCCAGAGGCACAAGCAAAGTAAACAGTGGCTGGTATTGTAAGCCAGTGTTTGGGGAACGGTTGTCACACAGCAGTAGACAGCAGGA
>NW_006799611.1:440559-453544 GCF_000442215.2 Lipotes vexillifer
GAATACTGTCCTGTTGCTTACTAGGTGTAGTTAAGTCCTGGGCAGACACGAGGAAACAGCGCTGCATCATTTGTTCATTTGTCCATTTACTCAGCAAACAGAGGTTGAGCCCCATCTGTGCCGCAGGCTCTTTGCTAGGCACCGAGGACTCAGTGGTAAACAAGACAGACAAGATAGGAAACAAACAAATAAATTTTAAAAAGGAAATACCAGGTAGTGATAAATGCCGGGATGAAAATAAAGCATGATGAGACAGAGTGACAAATTGAGTCTTTTCAACTTAGGTGATCAGGGAAAGTTTCTCGGAGGCATTTAAGGTGAGATGATGGACAGCAGGGAGTAAGAGCTGGCAGCAGAATATTCCAGGCGGAAAGAATTGCCAGTGGAACTGCTCTACGGTGGGAGTGAGCTTGGGGTGTTTGGGCATCACTCGAAGGCTGGCATGGTTAGAGCATAGTGAACATAGGAGCAGGAGAGGAATGTCAAGTGGGGTACGGGGCACAGCGTGTAGTGCTTTGTAGGCCAAGGCAAAGATTGCAGATTTTTTCCAATAAGGCACTGGTAGGTATTTTAGCAAGGCGGTGTGTCAATAAGAGTAGGACAGGCTATGCTGCAGTAACAAACAAACCCCCAAATCTCAGTGGCTTCCCCAACAATGGAAGTTTATTTTCCTCTTACATCACAGCCTGCAGTGTGTCTGTAGGATTTCCTCTATTTGGCAACTCAGAAGCTCAGGCTGCCTCCATCTTGTGCCTCCATCACCTTGTAGCTTCAAGGTCATTGTGATATCATCTACCTAGGGACAGGTAGAAGGAGAAGAGAGGGTGGGGAAGGCTCACCAGCTACTTATCTACCTTAACCTGGAAATAGTACAGATCACTTTGCTCACATCCTCCCATTGGCCAGAACTAGTTGTATGGCCAAGCTAACCACCAGGGAGGCTGGGAAATGTGAAAGAGTACACAGATATATCTGCGAGCTCCCAACAGGCTCTACCACAGGTAGTAATAGAATCTGATTTATATTGCAAATTGGCACTCTGGTTACTGTAAAAAGAAAAAAAAAGTGAATCATGAGTAGTGGGAAGCCGAGCTATGGTTAGGTTCTGAAATTGTAGCCTAACTTCTTTCCCTTTAAATTTGTCACTTGTGGCCTTAAATGCTGGGCAAATTTTACCTCCTGGAACAAAATCCACTGAAAGTTGTGTCCTGAAGGGATGCTCAGGTCAAAGCTGGAGTCAAGACTTCAAAACCAAATGTTTATCTCACACCAGTCAGAATGGACATCATCAGAATGCCTACAAATAACAAATGCTGGAGAGGGTGTGGAGAAAAAGGAACCCTACTGCACTGCTCGTATGTAAATTGGTGCAGCCGCTATGGAGAACAGTATGGAGGTTCCTTAAAAAACTAAAAATAGAACTACCATATGATCCAGTAATCCCAGTCCTGGGCCTATATCCGGAGGAAACTATAATTCGAAAAGATATTATACATGCACCCTAGTGTTCACAGCAGCACTGTTACACTAGCCAAGACGTAGAAACAACCTAAGTGTCCAATGACAGATGAATGGATAAAGAAGATGTGGTATGTATATACAATGGAATATTACTCAGCCATAAAGAAGAATGAAATAATGCCATTTGCAGCAACATGAATGGACCTAGAGATTATCATACTAAGTGAAGCAAGTCAGAAAGAGAAAGACAAATATCATATGTTATCACTTATACATGGAATCTAAAAAACTAATACAAACGCACTTATTTACATAACAGAAACAGACTCATAGACATAGAAAACAAACTTATGGTTACCAGAGGGGAAAGGTCGGGGGGAGGGATACATTAGAAGTTTAGGGTTAACAGATACACAGTACTGTATAAAAAATAGATAAACAACAAGGACCTACTGTATAGCACAGGGAACTATATTCAATATCTTGTAGTAACCTATAATGGGAAAGAATCTGAAAAAAAATATATATATATAAAAACTGAATCACTTTGCTGTACACCTGAAACTAACACAACATTGTAAATCAACTATACTCCAATAAAAAACCAAAACAAACTCCAAATGTTTAATTAGGGAGGCCCTGATTCCCAGACTTTGGGATCCTGGATTGGTAAATTCCAAAACTAATTTGGAAACCAACAAAGAGTTATTTTGCCTCATAAGTACATACTGTCACCGTCATTTCACTTTCAAAAGGGCATCTTAATATCTATAAGTTGGAAGGAAATAATAGCACAGTATAGAACATTCCTAGAAAAGACAGTTGACAACTTTACACAGATCATACGTGCACATGCATCACACACAGGCATAGACACACTAGCCGAATATGCACAGAAACTATACATTAGTGCTTCCTGAATTGCCCATGAGAATATTTTATCATCATTAAATAAGTGAGCTATTCGGAGTTGCCTGTGTGAGAAGCTGCTTGAGGCAATTTACCACTTTTCATTCAAAGGATCATCCTCAAAACTTTTCAATTTGGGAGTCACAACTGAAGTCACTGTAGGTCTTCTTTTTTTTTTTTTTTTTGCGGTACGCGGGCCTCTCACTGTCGTGGCCTCTCCCGTTGCGGAGCACAGGCTCCGGACCGCAGGCTCAGCGGCCATGGCTCACGGGCCCAGCCGCTCTGTGGCATGTGGGATCTTCCCGGACCGGGGAACGAACCCGTGTCCCCTGCATCGGCAGGCGGACTCTCAACCACTGCGCCACCAGGGAAGCCGTGTAGGTCTTCTTTTACTGTGATACCTTAATCCTCACATCATGTGCCTCTTGATGGGTCACTTGACAGGCCTCTAATTGTAATAACTGTTTGCCTGTTAGAGGCATCTTTCCCCCTAGGGCTCCCAATGTGAATTTTGTGCTCACTGCATAGCTTAAATTTTAAGCCAGAGCTTTCCAGACATTGTACTCACATTCGTTATGTCCAGTCATGTTTCTGTGATATGGTAACGAACAAGAGGTGATGAAATTCTGCTTATATAATGCCACATTGTCCTTACTTTTCTCATTTCCTGTCCCATTGACAGGCACTGGCCCATGAACTGGTATTTGGAGGCTACAGGGCTGGGTGAACAACAGAGGCCAAGGTCCAGAGCCAAACACAGAGGTTTGGGAACCAGGTTGCCAAGAGCCGAGGGCGGCCACATAGGCAAAGGGCGGGAGTCTGGGTGAATACAGAACGGGCAGGCACACGCCTTGGTGATTGGTGACAGGCCACAGAAAGCCTGCAGGGTGAGCTGGGGGACCCAGAGAAGCCTCGTCAGGCCCTGCAGGAGCTGGCAGGACTCTACATGCTTCTCCAGCCTTCCCTCCTCTGGCTGCCTGCAGTCAGACTGACCTCCTTCCTTCTCCTGTTCCTGTGCCCTCTGTCCTTTGTGCCTGATTGACCTTCCTGTGCTGCAACCCCACCATTTTCTGCCTGGCCAACTTATATGCACCCTTCAGATGGAACATGCTCTGTCTTCTTCCACCAAAAAAAAAAAAGGACGGAGGCAGACACAGGGAGAAGGAGTAATAGGAGGACACACGTGACTCTGGAAACCCCTGAAATTTTCCTGCCTTGTGATGGCTCCCATGAGAATCCCCATTTGTTCCAGGACTCCCAGTGAGGGATTGAAGGAACAACCGTTATCCATAGAGTAGCAGGCCTCTGTCTGTCAGAATGTTCTCCAGGACTCTGGGAATCCTGTTCCAGAGTTTTGTACAGGGAAAAAGCATTTGATTTGGAGATTGATGCCTCCAGCCCACACTTATAAAAATAAACTTGGCATTCAGGAGCGGCACCTCCTTTACTTCCCCGAGCCTTGAGGCTCACACAATAGATGTGAAGGAGAAGAAAGAGGGGGCAAAGATGGCCCCTGGGTTTCTGGCTGAGCACCTGGAAAGATGGAGTTTCCAGCAGTTGAGATGGGGAAGACTGAGGGAGGGGCGGGTTTGGAGGGGACCATCAGGAACTGAGTTCTACATGTGATGCATTTGAGGTGCTGGCTAGACATTCAAATGGGCAAGTCGGGTAGGCTGTTGGATATATGTGTTTGGAGTTCAAGGAAGAGGACGAGGCTAGGAACATAAATTTCAGAGTCATCAGCATGACGCTGGTATTTAAGGTCATTTGGGGGGATGAGATTATGTGGAATGTGGCTCCCAAAGGCCTTCAGCCTGGGACATCAGAGCCTTCTAGCTGGCCCTGGCCATCACTTAACCTCACTGTCTCGCCTCCAGCCATGTGCCCTTCACAGCAGCTCCAGCAGCCCCTCACCCTTCGTCTGCACTCTGCGTGTGTCCACAGCTTCCCTCCTTCACCTGTCGCTGACTGCTCCTTATTCTTCAAAGACCAGAGTATCTGGCCTTTTTCTCTGCAGCTTCTTTCTGGAAGAATGAATATCTCTATTTCTATTCTCACTATTACAACAGCACTCTGACTATACGTATTGAAACCCTGGGGCAAATTACTTCACACCATATTGTAATACCTGTGTCATTGGTAAATATTTTGAAATATTACCCAGTGCATTTTCTCCTTGGCAATTCCTTCTAGCATCTCAACCTGAGGCTCTTCCCTCTCTAAAGCCTCTTCTCTGAGGCTTAGTACCTCAGGGAAGAAATAGTACAAAGTAAAATCAACAAACAAACAAACAGCAAAAACAAAGGATTAACTTCTTGGCTTTGAGTTTTCAAATTTCACGATTAAAAATCCATGGCATCAAGGGAGTAAGAAGAGAAACTGTAGATTAGGAGAAAATATTTGTGAGCAATGGTGCCTGACCCCCAGGTTACTGGGTCCAGGGTAGACCTGACCATTACTAGACCTTTCAGATTGCCCCTGCTAAGACTGGAATTGGGGCTTAGAGATGCCTGTCTGTGTCTGCAGTTCTCTGGAACTGATGTGATATCGACAGGCTAAGGGTACTATCACAGCAGCCCCAGTAGATTGTGAACAGGGAGAAGAGAAAGGTAGCCTGTTAGAAAGGATGAAGAACAGAGGCAGGGACTTCCCTGGTGGCACAGTGGTTAAGAATCTGCCTCCCAATGAGGGGACGCGTGTTCGATCCTTGGTCAGGGAACTAGATCCCACATGCATGCTGCAACTAAGAGTTCGCATGCCACAACTAAGGAGACCTTGAGCCGCAACTAAGGAGCCCACTGGTCACAACTAAGGAGCACACATGCCCCAACTAAAGGAGCCAATGAGCCACAGCTAAGGAGCCTGCAAGCTTCAACCAAGGAGCCCGCCTGCTGCAACTAAGACCCGGCACAACCAAAAACAAAAAACAAAAAACAGAGGCAGACACAGGGAGAAGGAGTAATAGGAGGACACACGTGACTCTGGAAAAGCCCTGGAATTTTCCTGCCTTGTGATGGCTCCCATGAGAATCCCCATTTGTTCCATGGCTTCTCTTCTTTTTTTGCCCGGGCTAGCTTGAGTGCGTTTCTGTTACTGACGATCAGATGGTTGTTGACCAACAGTAATTGAATCCCCTCCAGACTGTAAACATCTTGGGAGCAAAACTGACTCTGTTCATCTCTCTAAATCCAAAAGGCTGGCCAGGACTCCCAGTGAGGGATTGAAGCTACAACCGTTACCCATAGAGTAGCAGGGCTCCGTCCATCAGAATGTTCTCCAGGACTCTGGGAATCCTGTTCCAGAGTTTTGTACAGTGAAGTTATAAGCATTTGATTTGGAGTTTGATGCCTCCGACCCCCACTTATTGCAGTGTGACTTGGGAAGCCCCAATTTCCATAGCTGTAACATGGGAGTCCCAGTTTCTGCTTCACAGGGTCAATGTCAGTATTGAGTGAACTAATTTCTGCAGAAGGATCTAGCCCAGTGTCTGGCACAGAGGAAATGCCCTGTGAATGGAAATCAGCATGATTTCTAACTGCTACTGAGAGCTGACATTATTCATTCAAAAAATATTTGTTGAGTATCTACTGTGCCCTGGAGTGGTGAAAAGAGAGACAAGACTCCTCTGGTGCCTGCCCTCATGAAGGTTACAACCGAAAGAAAAGGAAGCAGCCTTTCTCGATTGCCTGCTGTGTGCCAGCTCCCCGGGTCAAACTCCTCTTGATTAGGGAGGGTATTGAAAGAATCACACTTTGGATCTGTCGTGATGTGGTGCCTCTGTGTAATAAAAGCAGTTCTGCACGTGGTTATGGTTTCTTAGTTTCAACACCACCATTTGTGGTTATGCCATGTTTATTTTTCACATCCTTCCAGTCAAACTCTTATGAAAGAGCGCCAGCCACGTTTATACACCTGTCCCACAAATGTGTTACTCCCACCTTCCTGCCTTCTGCTCCCACAAGCATGTGGGTTCAATCTGAGAGCACAGATCAGATTAAAAACTGTGCAGATCAGGGTAAAGTTCTGTTTAGACAGCAAGACTGGTAACTGATGAGAGCTTACCCTCCCTCTCTCAAGGCAGAGTCAGTCTGTTCTGTCTAGTTCCTACAGATCAATACCAGAGAACAGCCTTAGGGGCAATGATGTATTTATTGAGAGAGCCTTTAAGGAGAGCCAGAAAGGATAGAAGTGATCAGTGGCGATCTCAGGTTCAAGATGCTGCCGGACTTGCTTCCTGACTTGCGTGGGCTTGGACTGGAGAGCAGAGAGCTCCATGCTGTTCCCCGTACTCTGCCCACCTCTCTCAGAACAAGTCCTCTTTGTGGTATTGACCACCCTTTGGGATCTCATCATGTCTGCAATACACTGATCTTTTTTTCCCCCCTGACTATAAAGGTTATGTATGTTCATTATTAAAATTAAAAAAAAAATCTTAATGGCCTTCCTCCCTAATAAGGAAACAGTGATTATTTTTATTTTATTTTTTTCACAGCTTTATTGAGATATAATTGACATATGACATTGTGTATGTTTAAGGCGTAAAACATGATGATCTAAAAGATGTATATATTGTGCAGTGATTACCACGATTACCATAGTAGCACATCCATCACCTTACACAGTTATTTTGTGTGTTTGTGATGAGAACTTGTAAGGTCTGCTCTCTTAGTGTGTAATACAGTATGGTTAACTGTAGTCACCATTGCTGTATATTAGATCCCTAGAACTTATTGATCTTATAACTGGAAGTTTGAACCCTTTGATCCCCTTTACCCATCCTCCCACCCTGCCCCTGGCAACCACCAACTCACTCTCTGTGTCTATGAGTTCAGTCTTTTTTTTTTTTTAATATATATTTATGTATTTGGCTGCACCGGGTCTTAGTTGCAGCATGCGGGATCTAGTTCCGTGACTGGAGATCAAACCTGGGCCCCCTGCATTGGGAACGTGGAGTCCTTACTGCTGGACCACGAGGGAAGTCCCCTGAGTTCAGCCTTTTTAGATTCCACCTATAGATGAGCTCAGCCAGTATTTGTCTTTCTCTCTCTGACTTACTTCACTGAGTGTGATATCCTCAAGGTTCATCCATGTTGTCACAAGTGGTAGCATTTCCTTCTTTTTATGGCTGAATAATGTTCCATGTTACATATCTATAACTATATCTGTCTCACACTTGCTTTATCTATTCTTCCGTCACAGACACTTAGGTTTTTCCCATGTCTTGGCTCTGGTGAACAATGCTGCAATGAACATAAGACTGCAGATACCTCTTTGAGACCCTGTTTTCATATCTTTTGGATATATATCCAGGAGTAGGATTGCTTGTAATTCTATTTTCCATTTTCTGAGGAACCTCCGTACTGTTTTCCAAGGGAACAGTGATTTTTATTGCCCTGGCAATATGGGCAGCCTCAGGCCATGACTGACAAAGCCAATTTCCTAGCCTCCTTTACAGTTAGGAGTGGCCAGGTGACCCATTTCTGGCCATGGGATCAGTTTCTGGGAAAGATTTTGCTCCCCAGCCCATCCCTCATCCTGCCATGAAAGAAGAGGCCATGACACCTGAAGCAGGAGGAGCCATCCTATGCCCGTGAGGCAACAAACATGAGTGTAAAAGACAACCACCTGAGAAGGTCAACAAAGGATGGAAGGACATGTATTCTTAATGTCTTCATTTTCCTGTAACAAGAAGACTAGAAGTAGATGACTCCTGGCCAAATACATGCCTATTGTTCAAGCTACTGTTGGTTGGGTGTTCTGTTATTTGCATCCATATTCCTAAATATGCTATAATATAGATATACAGACGGTCCCTGACTTATGATGGTTCAACTTAATGATTTTTGACTTTACAATGATGCAAAAGCGATGTGCATTCAGTAGAAACCATACTTGGAATTTTGAATTTTGCTCTTTTCTGGGGCTAGTGATGTGCAGTAGGATACTCCCTTGTGATACTGGGCAGTTGCAGTGAGCTACCACTCCTAGTCAGCCACAGGATTACAAGGGTAAACTACCGATATACTTACAACCATACTGTAACCAGACAACCATTCTGTTTTTCACTTTCAGTACAGCATTCAATAAATTACATGAGCTATTCAATGCTTTATTATAAAATGGGCTTTGTGCTAGATGGTTTTGCCCAATTGTAGGCTAGTGGAAGTGTTCTGAGCACTTTAAGTAGGCTGGGCTAAGCTTTGATGATCGGTGATGTATTAAATGCATTTTTGACTTAATGATATTTTCAACTTATGACAGAATTATCAGGGTGTAACCCCGTCATAAGACAATGAGGTCTGTAGATACACTAAAAGTCTCTACCCTTGCCCCAAATATAGCCACTGTTAACGTTTGGTATACATTTTTCCAAGTATTGTATGCATATGTTAATACGTATAAATAATCACAAATACCTATAAAATTAATGGGCTCATAGAATAAATGCATTCTGTTCTATAAACTGCTTTTTTTACTTAACAAAATATCATGGTGTATTTCTGTGTCAGTACAACTTTTTTTTTAACAAGTTAATCTTGTATTGCTAGACATTTAGGATGTATTCAGTATTTTCTCATTATAAGCAATGCTGAAATAATTATCCTTGAACACACATCTGTGTGCACTTGCCTGATTGTTTACTTTGGATAATTATTAGACATGGACAAAGGATATGCACATATTAAATGTTGACACATCTATCTATTAAACAAATGTTTATTGAGGGCCTAGTATGTGTGGCACAGTTATGCTTGATGAACAGATACCTTGGTGGAACTTTTAGTCTCATGGGGAGACTGACAGTTGAACAGGTAAACAAATAGTACATAGTTACAAATTGTGATGAGTGATGAGCAGGAAATGAACTGATACGGTATGTAAACACTGGGGACATACTTAAATAGATGACCAGTGAAGGCCTCCAAGGAGGTGACACTTAAGGTCAGAGTTTAAGGATGAGAAGAGCCCAGGTCCTGTAAAGATGGAGAGGAGGAGTGCTCTGGGTGAAATCCCCCAGGGAAGAAAGAGCTTTGATGTTGAAGGATCTAAAAGGAAACAAGTGTAGCTGAAACAGCTGAGAAGTGGATGGAGGGGCAGGCAAGGTCTAGACAAGACAAGATCTTGTAGGTCGTGTTGGAGCATTTGAATTTTATTTATCCTATGGACAGTCACTGGAGGGCTTTAAGCAAGGGAGTGACTTGCTACATTTTATTATTATTATTATTATTATTTAGTGACCACTCTTGTTGCTATCTTCCATTGTTTGGATGGAGGCAAAGCCAGATCAGTAAGGAATTTATTGAAGTGGTCTAGGCAAGATAATATGGTTTGGAGTTGGATATTAGAAATATTCAAATAGGTCAGTGGATAAAACAAAGCATTTATAAACAGGGAACTTATACTAGTGGCCCACAATTTTATTTACTGAAGTTTTACATTATATATTAATATGTTAGAACAATATTATTACTGCTCTAATAGGTATTACACTATACTATAAAACTTACTTTATATTGTATATTCATCATTATTGTTAATAATGTTCTTATAATAATAATTTAATATTATTATTCAGTTTAAAAAATTTCTTGGATATTTTCCCGCATTTATTTATTGGGATAAGTTTTAAAATAATTTTGTCATGTTCCATTGCACCCCACCCCCAAATTATATTGGTTCTTTGATTTGGATTCCACTAAATTTATAAGTTGAGTTGGGGAGATATGACATCTTTGCAATATTGAGACTTCCTGCCCAGGGATTTGTTATGTTTTTCCTTTACTAAGGACTTATTTTTTATGTCCTTTAGTAAGGTTTTATAGTTTTTTTCCTATGGGCCTTGACATTTCTTGTTAAGTTTATGCCTAGGTATTTTATAGTATTCATTGTTAATGGAATATAATCTTTTTAAAAAGTCATACTTTCTAAATGGAAATCACAGATATTTAGTGTTGTAATTAGGGAATCTTCTAAGTAATACTTCTCTTCCTCTTCTGAATTTGGAAGAAACTGAGGCATGGGTACAGAAAAGAGACATAGGAGATAAAAATACTAACTTCATTACTGATAAAGTTGACTGGAAAAATGTAGCTTTTGATCTGTAAGCAAGTAGGCTTGCTGTATTTCTCCCTCAACTGGATAGATTTACCTCCATAAAAGCAGGTAGTGCTGGACAATAGTATCTTTACCCCGGAAACAGGTCCACTTACCACCTGGTGGAGAGCACATGAAAATATTTGCTCTCTGCAGTAAGCGAAAGCCAAAAAAGAGAACTCAGAGCATCTGTTCTTGTCTAGTTCCTTCTCCCACGCTCACTAGTGAGATAAACCATTCATTGTCCTCTAGGGTGGAGAAAGGCTTCTAATGGAAGTCCTTCTATATGGAAAAGAAGTCTTTTCCCTTAACATTTAGGAAAGCTCTTGATTTTCATTTTTATCTTATAACTAGCCACTTTACCAAAGTCTCTAAGCTTTTTAGTTGATTCCCTTAAATTTTTATTTTTAGGCATGCATGTATATCATGAACAAATGACAATTTTGTCTCTTCCTTTCCATTATTTGTATTTCTTATTTATTTTTCTTATCTTATTGCATTGGCTTTAGTTTGTACCAATTATAACGGGCATTCTTGTTTTGTTTCTGACTTAAACGAGAATACCCTTAGTGTCTTACCATTAAATATGTTTGTGGGTGGCTTCTGATAAATAAACTTTGTCATGTTAAGAAACTTAAGTTTTCTTCCTAGTTCATTAAGAGTTTTTTAAGAAAATTGTAAGGTATTGGTGTTGAATTTATCAAATATTTTAAAAGTATTTCTCCTGTTGATAATATCCTGTGATTTACTTTTCTTTAACAATGAGATGAATTTACATACTCCCTAAGGTTGAATCATCCTTGTACTTTTGGAATAAATCTTGCTTGATTATGGTGGATTTTGACGTGTTTTACAGCAAGTTGGATTCAAATTGCTAAAATTTTGCAACTACTATATAGTTAAGGAGATTGGTCTATAAGAGTAATGATTCACATGTTAGAGATTAATTGGTGAACTTTGAACAGGTGGTCCTGGCTCAAATGAGTTTGGGAAATGCCAGGTTAATCAGGTTTCTTTACTCTTGGACTTCACAGAGACCTTAATAATACTTATTGTGATTCTCCAAAAGATATAGACTAGAAATGGCATGCAGCACTAGCACTTTCTCAAGTTATTTGACTGCAGAACCTCTTTTTCAAAAAAACACATTAAATTCTCTGGAGACTAGTGTTCTGTAACTGATCTGTAATTCTCCATTTTGGTGTTATCTCTGTCAGTTTTGTTATCAGAGTTATGCTAAACTTCGGAAGTGAAATGGAAAACTTTTTTTTTTCTGTGTAACAGTTTAAATAACATAAGGATTATCTGTCCCTTAATGGTTTGATAGAACTTGCCTGTAAAACCATCTGAAGTGGTGGCATTTCTGAGTGATACAGATGCTCAGGAATGCACACACTAACAAGGCTTCCCCACAGGACATTTTTTCCCAACAGCCAATTCTTCCTGGCACCCTTTTCTTTAGGATCAAACAGCTATTTTAGAAAAGCCTAGAATGTGTGAAAATTAGACTTGAGGCATTAGCGAAGTGAGGCTGATCAGTCCTGCAGGGTCCTCAGCTCTAACAAATAGCATGCTGGCTACTGCTCCGGGGTGCCTTGCTGGGGCTGTGTACGGCATTTTTGGTTAAGGGTGCAGAGTTGACTCCCACCTTTCATAGTAGGCACTCTCGCTGAGGGCCAAGCTCTGGACCCCCTTCCTCAACCAGTTCCATTTTATCCTCTGGCTTGTACCTTTTCTAAAGTACTGTAGGGCGATAGGTCTGCTTAAACTTCTGCATGCTTCCTGGAGGCCAGCCCTCAATAGTCCTTGCTATATACCTCTGTGGGTAGATCATTTGCCCAGCATAAGGGGAAGGCAGAGAATTGCTAGGAGATCGGGGTCAGTTTGAGAGGCCTGGTATTAGCAGTGGGGACTAGGGCCAAGCAAAGCTTATGTGGGGTCAGCTGGACCAGTGGGTCTCCTGAACTGTAATGAACTGAAGGATTGGCTTGGGGTTCAGTAGGGCTGGGTGTCCCTACAGGTGAGGGGGGGCGGGTGGTGTGTGTGTGTGGCCTGGGGGCTTCTAGGGATCTAAGGCTGTGCTGAAGCATTAGTCTAGGGTACAATGAGGCCTAGGAGAGCTGAGGAGGCTGCGGGTCCCTGGAAGAGGCCAACTTGGGGGAGGGGGGCAATTGGGGCCCAGGCTCCGACAGGCCCGGGGCTCCAGTGGGTCTGGGCTGGGGCGGGGGCCACCTGCGTACTCGGAGAGGCCAGGTTGGCGGCGCCGGGGCCCTGCCCGGGGCTAACGGGCCGGGCTGCGGGGAGGCGGGGTGCCGGCCAGGCGGCGGCGCGGGCTCCGGACGCGAGGGCTCCCGCTCCCTCCTCCCGCCCGAGCCAGCCTCGGGCGCCCGGCGCCTCCCACGGAGCCAGCGCCAGAGCCGGGAGGCCCCGGCCCGCCGCCGCGGCCCGCGGAAGGAGCCGCCGCTGTTGTTGCTGCCGCCGCCGCCGCCAGGCCGCGCCCCGCCCCCGCCGCCGCCGCTCC
>NW_006799611.1:453753-454567 GCF_000442215.2 Lipotes vexillifer
GCGGGCGGGAGGGCCGGCGCAGGCCCCGGGCCGAGGGGCGGGTGGACGGGCGGAGCCGGGCCGCACCGAGGCCTGTGGGCTGTGTGCCCGGCCGGCCGCGGGGACAGGCCCGGCGGCCTCTGCTCGGCCCTGCGCGCGCCCCGGCTTCCCGTCCCCGGCTTGGCCTTGCGGCTTGGCGGAGCCGGAGGGAGCTCGGGGACCAGGGTGCCAGCAGCGTACCCTGGGCCGGGGCTGGTGAGGGCTCCCGAGAGCCACGTCCGCCCAAGTGAGAGGTGAAGCTGCCCACCTGTGCCGGGGAACGGTGGCCACCTGCACAGACCCGGACAGTGGTTTCACTGGCCGGGTCCGGGGGCCACTCTGTGGTCACGTGGGTGCCGAGCTGACTGCACCTGAGCCTCGGGCATGATCTAGGGTGCGGCCTCATCTGTGACCTGGGCAGAGCAGAGAGGACACCCAAACTCCAGGGCACCTGTGTGCAAGGTGGGGTGCCGGCTGGGGCACCCAAGACCCAGAGTACCCAGGCTCGAAGGATGGTGTGCCTATTGATGGTCACCCCACGGGGACTCCAGCGCAAGTGAGGCTCAGGGGCAGGGGCCGGGTGAAGAAGGCAGACCCTTGAGCATCTTCGTCCTCTTTGTTACCAACACACAACTCTTCCTGAATCATCAGCCTTTCCGGCCATTAAAAATGACTCTTGTATTCCCAGCCCCTCTGCAGCCTCTTCAGCAAGGCACAGGGGAAGGCCACAGGAGGGCCAAAGGCAAATGGCTCTTGCTCCTTCTCTGCTCCCCGCCCCCACCCACGAACCAGCCCC
>NW_006799611.1:454702-467066 GCF_000442215.2 Lipotes vexillifer
CACAAAGCAGAGCAGGCCAGTCTCTTTAGGGGCCTTTGTCTCCGTGATTCCTTCTCAGTATAATCTCATTGTACATTTCTCGACAGCTGGCTGGATCTCATCTCATTTTAACAGGGCAAGAAAATCTTATCAGCTGCACCAGAAAAGCCTTAGAAAAGTTAGGAGATAAGCTGTGTGGAAGCCTAGACTAACTCAAAAACTCAGTGTACTCAGAAGATTAGTACAGGAGACAGGTGACACCTTTCTTGCTTGTGGAAAATTGAACCAGGTATTTCAAGATATTGTGCCATGCATAGAATATTTAAATGGGGCCTCTCCTGGGACCTGGGCACCAAGACCCATGTGCAGCAGTTGACACAGCAATTACTGGTTCATTTGAGCTTAGGATCATCTTTAATCCACATTTTTCATTCCTTCCTTTTAGCATTTAGGCCGCACTCCTGACTTATGCTGAAGGCATTTCCCTGCCCCGCCTCCTTCCCACTGGTGGGCTTTTCCCCACTTTTAGCTGGAACAGTGCACCATGATTAAATGCAAGGACTTTATAATTAGGCCTCAGCTTAAGCCTTGGCTTTCCTACTTACTGTGTGTTCTTAGGGAAATTACTGAACTTTTCTGAGCCTCAGTTTCCTCATCTGTAGAGTGAGGCTAATGATAATATCTATCTCATAGGATTATAGTAAGAAGTAAATGAAATATTGTAAGAGAAGTGCTAAGCTCCATTCATGCCACAGGGCAAGTAGTTAATAGAAATTAGTGGTTATTGGGACTTCCCTGGAGGGCCACTGGTTAAGACTCTGAGCTTCCACTGCAGGGGGCACAGGTTTGATCCCTGGTTGGGGAACTAAGATCCTGCGTGCTGCATGGCGTGGTTAAAAAAATAAAATTAAAAAAATTAAAAATTAGTGGTTATTATTAAGGGTTTGTTAACTGGTTAATTAGAAGAGTAGCTTCAGGGTTTTTTAGAGTGCCTTTCTGTTTGTGGTTATTATTTAGGGCCACTAGGAAGGGATGGTAGAGTAGAAAGAACACTGGGCTTAGAATGTCAGTTTACCTCCTGGAACCCAGGAGACCCTAGGCAAGTCATGGAACCTCATGGGACCTTTCTGAATCCCCATTTCCTCATTTGTTAAAGGGGCCTAAGAATAAAAGCTACCCCATAAGGCTGAATGGGCTAATGTGTATGAATGTGTGTGACACTGTGGAGGGCGTTGGTGGGTCCTCACTAAATGTAAGTGGGATCTAACATCAGACCCCGGTTTTGTGGGTCTGCTATTTTGACAGTTTGTTGTGGTGGGGGAGGACTATAAGAAAAACAATGCAAGAATGTCTTGTTTGTGTACAAGGATATCTTGGTGCTTTACAAAACCATACAACCGTGTGAACACGTTGTGATCCCCTCTCAGGGCCTTGGAAGGGGGGAGTGGGCGCTGAAGGTTCATCTCTATCAGTTTCACAGCAGATTTGCTTGTGGAAGCATCAGAATCCAAGTGTCCCCGGCCCCGCTGCCTTAGCAGGTTGGAACTGCTCCATGCTTCGTGCTCAAAGAGCGACATCCTTGCCACACTGGAAAGTCATGATGGTGTTGGAGTCAAGAGTGGGAAATGTCAAAGGTGCTATTATGGTGGTGAAGATAACAAATGACTACATGGTTGGATGTGGTGGGCTGAGAACACTGTATTTAGTTGGCTGTGGTTGAGTGAGCAGTCTCGTTTGCGCGTTGGCTTGTGGGAGGGGAAGCCTGGGTTCTTTGAATGAGCTGCCTCTCCCCAGGCTGTTCTTGCTCTCTCTGAGGCCCTCCCTTACCAGCGTTGCACTGGCCCCACTGGCTCTCCTTGGCTTTGTGCTCGCTGGGCCACCCTTGGGAATTGTGGTTTCCCTGAATTGTCGGCACTGTTTGCAGCGGGGTTGCCTACCTCACATCTCTTCTCTCCAGCTGCATGGGAGGCAGGGTGTGCTTGACGTTGCCTTCTTGTTGGGGACATCCTGTGGGCAGGCGTTGGTTTACTTGACACACTTCTGGCGGGATGCAGAGCTTGTCTAGGCTGAAATGTGAGAGGCCCGTGGGCCTAGAGCCCAGGGGTCACATACTAGAGCTTTGCAGCAGCTCATACTCCCCTGAAGACTGGAGGGCCCTCTTGCTGGGCCTGTGTCTAGGATCAACACGGGACTGTTCTACGCACACACACTTTTTTTTTTTTTCAAACAGATACTGATCAGCACAGCAAAATTTCAAAAGAATATCCTTTAGGAGAGAGAAATAAATGAATTCTTAATGAACTAAGAAAGAACCCTTAGGATGTTTATTAAAATGCAGAACCCAGGGCCTCAAACCCAGATCTTGAATCAGAATATCTGGGGAAGGGGCCCCAGAATCTGCATGTCAAACAAGAATCTTGGGTTGTACTGATGCTTACTGAAATTTGAGAACCCAGAACCCCAATTATAGATGCTTTTTAAAAATATTGTGAAACACACAAAATAAAATTTACCATCCTGATTGTTTTTAAATGTATACATCAGTGGCATTAAGTACATTCATTCTGTTGTGCAACAAATCTCCAGAACTTTTTCATCTTGCAAAACTGAAACTCTATACAGTTGACTCTTGAACAACGTGGGTATGAACTGCGCAGGTCCACTTATACGTGGAATTGTTTCCATAGTAACTACTGCAGTACCACACCGTCCGCGATCGGTTGAATCCCCAGATGCAGAACCACAGATACAGAGGAACTCCGAATTTGGAGGGCCAACTCTAAGGTATATTCGGATTTTCGACTGCTGGAAGGTTTGGCACTCCTAACCCCTTCATTGTTCAAAGGTCAACTGTACTCATAAAACTCCTGTTTCCCCCTTCCCAGCCTCTGGCAACTTTCTAGGAATTTGACTACTCCAAGTACCTCATATAAATGGAATCATAGTTGTGAGTATTTGTCTCTTTGTGACTGCCTTATGTCACTTAGCATAATGTCTTCAAGGTTCACCCACACTGCAACATGTGTCACAATTTCCTTCCTTTTTAAGACTGAATAATACTACATTGTATGTATAGACCACGTTTTGTTTATCCATTTATCTGTCTGTGGACACTTGGTTTGCTTCCACCTTTTGGCTATGGCAAATAATGCTGCTGTGAACATGTATGTACAAATATCTCTTTGAGACCCTGTATTCAGTTCTTTTGGGTATATATCCAGAAGTGGAATTGCCAGATCATATAGTAATTCTGTTTTTCATATTTTGAGGAATCACCACACTGTTTTCCATAGCTGCTGCATTTCCATTACCGCCAACAGTGCACCAGGTTTCCGATTTTTCCACATCCTCACCAACACTAATTTTCTGGGTTTTGGTAGCAGCCGTCCTAATGGGTATGAGATGATATCTCACTATGGTTTTGGTTTGCATTTCCCTAATCAGTAATGATGTTGAACATCTTTTCAGATGCTTGTTGGCCATTTGTGTATCAGCTTTGGAGAAACGTCCTTTTTCAAGTCCTTTCCCCATTTTTTCATCTAGTTATTTGCTTTTTGTTATTGCTAGTTTGTAGGAGTTCTTAATAGATTTGGATTTTAACCTCTTATCAGATATATGATTTGCAGATATTTTCTCCCATTCTTTTGGATGTCTTTTCACTCTGTTGATTGTATCTTTTGCTGGAAGTTCTGCAAGTTCTTTATACACATTAAAACCCTGTAAAGAAAATATTATCGTCCATTATTCCAGTTTGAGGGGCGTGGAAACTTAGGCCCAATTCAGTTGAATTGCTTGGGGTCACACAGCTGTGTCAGAGCTGCGACTCAAGCCCTGGTCCCTCTGAGTCCCAAGTCTGCATCTTTTCCATTCCTCTGCTTTACCTCCCAATCCTTCCCTGAGCTAATAGCATGAAGAGGCCCTATAGGGTCTGCAGGAAGTGGCCTTGGCTTGAGAAGCATTCATCTACAGGAGAGGAGATAGGAACGCAAGACTTGGGAATCTCTTCCTTCTGACCACTGGGGCGCTGTAGATCCACATCATTAGACATCATGTAGACCACTGTAGACATCATTAGACATGTCTAATGTAGACATTAGACATCATGTAGACCACTGTAGACCCACATCATTACTTAGACCTTAGAAATAGCAGAGAAGTGCAGACAGGTTTTTAACGGTTTTGTTTATTTGTTTGTTTAAGCATTTCATAAGCTTGTTTCAGAGCCCATCTGCTACTTACAGTTCCCCAGACAGTCCGGGACTGTTCACGCCACCGTCTTTTGCCTGCACTCCTTGCAGTACTCTGCACCCTCCATCTTTCAGGAAGGCCAGCCCCCTGACTGCCCAGCAAAAGGGAGCATCGCCTCATTTGCGGTCCCTTTCTTTCGGGACATTTCCTCCAGCCCGTGAGCCCTGCAGGTGGTACCCATGACTTATTCGTCGCTGTGTCACCCAGCACAGTGGCACTGCACCTGGGCTCTGCGTTCTCCAGTCTCTGACCCAGCCCAGATCAATTAGATCAGAACCTGGGGGTTGGAACAGGCAGCTGTAGTCTTTACAAACTCCTTAGGGGAGTCTTCGTGCAGCCTCCTGCCAGGCCCTCATCCAGCCTGCTCCAGCTGAGTCACACCCACTTCTGGAACCCCCTGGAGTGCCACAGTCCCACCTCCCTTCCTCGGCAGATGGCCCAGCCCTGGGATCGTGGTGTTTGCCCTGCATGGAGCATCAGTGACCCCAGCGTGGCACTCTCACCATTGCCTCTGCTGCTTTACATGCCCTCCTTAATCCGATGAAACATTGGCGATTTTGAGCGGGGGACAGGAACTTCATTCATCCATCCTTCCATCCATCCATCCATCCATCCATCCATCCATCCATCCATCCATCCATCTATCCGTAATCCATTTATTGAGTTCTCATTGTGGGCTAGGCACTGTGGTGGACATATACCTTTGCACAACTGATGTTCTGCTAGGGAAAGTATTATAGCCTTCTGAGAGGCAAGACTGTGTGTGTGTATGTGCATGTGTGCATGTGTGCACATGTATGTGCTAAGGCCATGTCCTTGGACAACATCAGGATTCTTAGTGACAGCACCTGTCTGGCTGGGCAGTGGGGAAGGTTTGGGGTGAATGGGAGATGTGACCCAGATTTTGAATGGTGGGATGGGTGCCATAGGGGAGGAACTGGGTCCTCTTGGGCAACCTGTGTTGGGGAGGGAAAGACTGGGGGACTTACTCTGAGGCTGTTCCCCATGGATGATGACCTTCAGGTTCCTTCCTCCCTCCCTCCCTTCCTTCCTTCATCAAACATCTAATGAGTACCTACTGCCTTGTAGTCAAAGTTTGGACTATGGACCTGCTGTTTCAGCATCACCTGGATCTTGTTAGAAATGCAGCTTCTGGGACTTCCCTGGTGGTGCAGTGGTTAAGAATCCGCCTGCCAATGCAGGGGACATGGGTTCGATCCCTGGTCTAGGAAGATCCCACATGACGTGGAGCAACTAAGCCTGTGTGCCACAACTACTGAAGCCCATGCGCCTAGAGCCTGTGGTCCGGAACAAGAGAAGCCACCACAATGAAAAGACGGCGCACCGCAACGAAGAGTATCCCCCGCTCACTGCAACTATAGAAAGCCCGTGCACAGCAGCGAAGACCCAACACGGCCAAAAATAAACATGAATAAAACAAGATAAATTTATAAAAAAGAAAAGAAATGCAGCTTCTCAGGCCCCATCCTAGACCTGTTGAATCAGCATCTCTGGGAGTGGGTTTAAGGCTCTGTTTTAACGAATTCTTTAGATGACTCATGCGTGCTAGAGTTTTGAGAACTCGTCAACCAGAATGTTGGGGTTTCCGTCTTCACCATTGTTTTACGCTCAGCACAAGGGCTCTCCATAAACATTTGTGGGCTGACTGTTACGCACCAGGTCCTGTTAGGTACCAGGAACGTGGGAGATGCTTCAGGTGGGAGGATGGCAAGGTCAGCCAGGTTTGAGGTATGAAGGGGACACGTGGGTGACAATAGCCATCAGTGTACTAGATACACTCGTCTGAGTCTCGGGAGAAAAGTCCGGGCCGTGGAGGTAATTTGGAAGTCATCAGCACGCAGAAGGATTATATGACCAAAGAAACTCTGAAGACCCATGTGCAAGTCACAGAGCGGGTGGTGGTGATGGGAGGTGTCTGCTGACCTGAAGCCAGGTGTTCTGATGATTCTGGCCTGGGAGCGCATCTGCCCGGCGTTGAGGTGACATTTTTACTCTGGACACTGGCCATCAGGCCGAGGCTGTGACCATTTTATGTCACCGAATATCAAGAGAATGTCGCTCTTGGGCCCTCCTGTGGGGCACCTGCCTTCTGTCAGCATCCCTCTTCCTTCTCTCCAGGCGACAGTTTGATGCTAGACCTGATGCGAGTGGGTGGGGACGACCTTCATCTGCAGTGATTGTGAGCAAGTTGCAGGTTGCGGTGGGGCCCACAGTGTGCTGGAGAACGCCCCCTCCTTCTGGAGCCAGCACCAGGCTCCCTGGTGTTTCACATTCGGGCCTGTAGGGGCAGGCCTTTGGCCACGGCAGTGCTGTAGAACTTGATCCTGATTTATCTGGGGAGAGAGAACTCCAGGATCTAGCACTGCGCTGTACGGGCTGCAGCAGCCCAAACTGCAGGCCCGCCTCACATGGTTTATGGAAAATCTGTTTGGTAATCAAATGGTTAATATCCGTCTAAACATAGGTCTCTGATGGGATGGATGCATTTGTACACCAGATTCTCCTATTAGAAGTAACAGACCTTCACTGGAGAAAAAGGAAGTGCTTGCCATTGTTAGTTCCCTAGCTGGAAAGTTCTTTGTGATCTAGGGGAGCTTAGGAAAATATTTGCTTTAGTTCCCCAGTATCTTAGCAGCCTTCCCAGCAGCCTGTGGCCTGTTGCCACCAGGTCATACTCAAAAGCATTTGTCAGAACGATTTGGTTTCTGACTGGTCACTAGATAAGTGGTCCAGGCCCAAGTACAGGTGGCGCCAGGATGCTATCCTGAGGTTCCGTAGTGGACGCCTCTCAGCCTGTGTCCCCCATGGGCAGCCCCCAGAGCCGGCTGGCCATTTGCCTGGTTGCTGCGGGGACTCTGGCCTCAGCCTGCAGTCTCCTTAGGAGGTAGGGCTCTGCACCAGGGCTGCCTGAGGTGGCCCAGTTTGTGTATTTGTGTGTGTGTGTTGTGGGTGCATTGGTGAAGCCTGGCCTCCCCTGCCCTCTGTCCCCTGCTTAAGAGTTGTTAGCAGGAAGGTGCCAGGAATTATGGAGCAACAGAGGAGGGCATGGGTTCCCCGCAGCCCACTGGTACCACTGCTGCTACTGGGAAACAGGCAGAGAGCTGTCCCATCATGGCCAGAGCCGGAGCTTTTACTGGGGGACGGCCGTTCCCAGTGGAGGCCCTGCTCTTCGGCCGTTTCCCACAGGGAATGAACTATTTATCCACTGCTTTTCCTCAGCCCCACAAGCTGCTAGATGTGGGCAGACAGTTTGTCTTTTGTGCCCTTGACTTTGGATTTCAAACAATCTGATCACAAGTTCATCCTTCTGTAGGGACTTAATTAACTCACTGGTTTTGTCATTTCAACTACAGTAGCCCAATTTAACCTGCTCCCCCCCGCAATACTTTGAAATTACTCTCCTCAGAAGTTGTGTGCGGGTCCCACCTTCAGCTCTGGTGGGCAGCGAGGGCTCCGCTTCTGAGTCGGCCTTCCTTCCTCACCCAGGGTCCCTGCTGCGCCTCCTTTGAAGGCAGCACCCCCTGCCCCCCGGCAGTTGTTGCCTCCCCCGTCCCCGGGCACAAAGTGCTTTAAACTCCTCGGCCTGCACCCCACCCTGCTGCTGGAAGGGCCTCCGTGGAGAGAGGTCTGAGCTCTGCTAGTTGGGTTTTGATTTCAGTACAGGAGCTGATAAAACGAGATAAACCCCAGGCTCACAGGGCCGGGGAAATTAAACAGAGATGATATCAAAGTTCCCCTGAGTTTTCAACTGTGATACAGTAGCTTAGTTTTCTCCCAGACTGGGGCCCGGAGGCACGCCTTTGATTCTGAAACAATGTTCAGCATCAGTTAAGCCCAGCACTGCTGACTTATAGGGATTAAGTACACTGTTGTAGTAATTCTTTGATCAGCTACAAGGGAGCCGTGTGCTGTCTGTATGAAGGGGCTTTATAGTTAAAGTTCATTTCTCTATGAACCTGGGATGACAGCACTGGTGAGGTGCTGCAGTGCTGGGAGCTGGGGCCTCCCCCAGGCACTGTTTGCAGCACTGCAGGCTCACATAGGAAGTTGTTCTCTTACCCAGTGTTATTGGATAGAACTCATTGAGCACAGCATGGAAAAAATCCTGCTGGCCTGGAAATCACACCTCACCCTAACTGACCCCATCCAGTCCCTCTAGTCCCAGTATGTACAACACACACACACACACACACACACACACACACACACACACACACACTCATACACTCATTCTCTGTCTCTCTCCCCACCTTGCAGAGAAATCCTCTCGGGGCAGACACGGGCACGCCTGTCCAGAGTGAGGCTCTGTAGCCCCCAGCCTTGGCAGTGATCTGAGTGAGGCTGGCTGCACACTCGGGGTAGAGGTTGAGATAGGGACCAAATGACCTGGGAGGTCAAGCTAGGAGGACTAGATCAAGGTCAGTGTCGCCAACATACCCTCTCGGTGCCCGAGGGCAGTTGTGACTCCCAGGTGCTGCCGCCATCTTCATTCCTTACCTGGCGTTTACCGAGAACCGACTTAGCTTTAGGTTGGCTCAATCCTGTAGTTCTCAGAAATCTCAGCATCTGTTATCTTGGCCTCTAAAATACTGATTAACTTTTGGCTTTTTCTGTGGAGGCCCTCCTTGCAGCCACAGCTGGGACGGTAGAAGTTTCCCCAATTGCACCTCCACCCCGCTTGGCGCTGTGACTTCCAGTTGGTAATGGAGCCCCCGTGTGCCGTGGATCGCACTCACACCGTGCTATACATCAACCTGTTTCCCCCTGTGCAGGGCTCACATCTCCCTCATTAGGTCTAAATTTACCTCCGTTGTACACAAACATGGCCTTAGCTCATTTTTATTGTTGTAAATTATTTATGAGGGAAATGTTGAATCTTGAAACTGAGGTGTGGGGAAAATTAATCCCATGTTACTTCTATCTTTCTGTACTTTTCTCCCCCTTGCTTCAGTTACTGGGCTACAGCTAGAGAAAGAAGAGCGTTGGCATTTTAAAATATAATTGGTGTTCAAAGTGCTTTCTTAATGGGATATCAGATGGTAAGTCCGTCTCTCTCTGCACAGTGTATGGAAAGCAGACCAGACTGGGGAAGGAGGGCCAGAGGTCCCGTTGGGCTCTTCCCTCTGCCAGTTCTTGTCTGAGAACTCCAGGCTTCCGTTTTTCTCCTCTAAAATAGGGATAATATGCCCCAGCCACCTTCTAGGTTTGGTGTGAGCATTGATTGAGAAGGAGCCCGAGACAGCTTTTTGGTTAATTGCAGGGTGCTGTTCAGATGTGGGGAGGTGTGTTAGTGTGTTCTGTGTGCAGCTAGGATTTGGAGATAGAGGTGGGTGCTGGGCGGGGAGTGCTGAGGATGACACCAGCTGTTGCAAGTAGGCCTTCGCGTTTTCTGCTGTAGCCCAGCATCGCATCTTGCAAGACAGGTTAATGTTGGCCTTAAACACCCTGCTCCCCCCGCTTCTCTCCCCGCGCCAGGTCTGCTCTGCAGCCCGGCATTAATGGCCTCTTTTCCCCCTCGCAGAGGCCTGGCCTGTGACCCGGGCAGCCGCGGACACAGTGGTGCCATCCCTTCTGGCTGGAGGCTTCGCACAGCCCAGGGAGCACCGAGACCTAGTTAATAAATGGCCTTTTGTTAGGAAGGTCAATTGAAGTGACGGTAGAGACGCTGTTAAGAGTAATTTGCAGTCAGAAAATATGTAATTCAGGGCAGGCTGCTTTGAGTGATTGCCTCTGCCGTGGATATCTTGGGCGTTTCTCATTAAAAGCTTCCTTTGCTGGTGGTGGTGCTTCCTCCACCGCGGAGCGAGGAGTCATTTGTCTGTATCTCACAAAGGCTGCTGGATCCCCAGGGCACAGTCAGTGCGGGGGGGGGGGAAAGACAAATATTATACAGTATGACTTATATATGTAATCTAAAACATAATTCAAATGAATCCATATACAAAACAGACTCAAAGAGACAGAAAAAAAACTTATGGTTACCAAAGCTTGGGGGGGGGGGGGGGGGGGGCGAGGAAAGAGGGAGGCGTGCACCCGAGATGCTCGGTGCTAATGCCCTGCCTGCCGCATCCTCCCAGCCTGCAGGCCGGGCCGTGACCAGGCACGCGGGCCTGGCCGCCGGCTTCTTTGTCTGCTCGGGGAGGCTGCCCGCAGCCATCTTGGGGCCCGGTGCCGGGCTGCCTGGTGCATTGTGGGAGCAGCGGCGTCCGCCCCCTGTCCTTGCTCAAGCTGCAGAGCAGAAGAGGGCCATTGTCATCAGTACGTGGCCGAGGATGTGGTGACCCGAGGACGGGCATCTCTCAGCTAATAAAATATTTCTTATTTATTCCCATGGTCACCTCCCCCCTCTCTCAGATAGTAGAAGCCCTACTATCTTAAAAAACAACAACACTTACCTCTGATGTTCTTTATTAAATGCACAGCATGATATTTTAGCACCGGCAGAACTGTACATTCTATTAATGAGTTGTTAATTGCAAGCATTTTGGTAACCAACAGCAGGTACCAGTATTTTGCAAACTGCAGCAACGTTATTTCCATGTTACCAGGAATATGGGGTTTTCCAAGTGAAGTGCGTTTTGATCAGTGTTTGCTTTGGATTTGGGCTGGTGCAGATATTTCATTCTAAACCTTCTTTATTGGGGGCATGTATGCGGATTCCGTCAGTAAATATTTATTTAGTGCCTACTGCGTGCAGGAAGCATTAAGCCCTGTTCTTTATGCAGGCAAAGCTGCCTGGTAAGTGAAATTTGAAAATAGAAAACGATGCAGTGATGTGGTTTGGTGTCCTGTCCCCCCTGCCCTGTGCTTCTAGAAGTTCATTTTCAGTAGAATTAAGTAAAGCATAACTTAGTTTGGCTTTTGTCATAAACAGAAGCTGAGAGTGTGGCTGCTGCCAGGCACTTCCTAGCCTTGACCCGAGACTGGGCTCCGTTGCACTGACGAGTCTGTTTCTGGAGCCTTTCGTGGGTTCCAGGGGACGCTGATTACACGGTAACTTGCATACAGCATTCTGGTTGTTTCTATTCAGGAGGCTGTAGTCATTTTTAATAGCCTCTGCCTTTTCTGGTTCTAGTCTGAGAACTAAGAATATTCCTCCTGCCTGCCTAGTTAGGCAGGGTGTTTGGTTTACTTTAGAAGCAGTAACCAGCCTTGAGCGATCTGGCAGACCTACAGCCAGTGGAATTCGATTGCTGCGGAAGGAGGTAGAATTTAACTTGCCCTTTTTCGCAGCTTGTCCTTTTAAAAGCACTAAAAGTCATTTACATGAGGTGTTAGGTTTTTTATTTGCTTTCTGGTGCACTGCCACTCGAGCTGCCCAGACCCAGTGCTCTCTAAATTCTGCTTGTCTCCTCTGGTCACATCAAGAGGCAATCAGCAGCAGAATAATAATTGCATTTCCCTCCCTTTCTCCCAAAGTGCCCAACAAGAATTATGGTCATTGTTAGTGTTTAGCTTTGAGTAAGTGCCCACATGACCTGCTGGATTAAACACAACAAAGGGACCCGCCGGTCCTCTTGGGAGGAGCACCAACCATGTTTCTGGCCAGTTACACTGGACCTTTGTATCCCGAACCCTCCAGTCTCATCTGCTTTTTGTTGAGCGCCTAATATGTGCCAGGGAACCTCTCCAGGCCCTTGATTTACGTGACTCCTTTAGTTCTCACGGCAGCTCTGCGACTGTCAGTGTCCTGACCTCTTGCTTGCCCAGTCACCAGCTAGTAAGTCACGGAGCCTGGACTCCAGTGCCATGCCTTGGCCTCCATGCCCAGAGCACTTTCTTCTGTGTGTTTGCAAAGCTCTGCCGCCCAAACAGTCCACCCTTGGATGTGGTAGAGGCTGTGGATTTGGAAGGCTGCACTTCTTCAGGGAGGTATTGTGAGGGAGAGAGACGGAAGGTACTGTTAGATTTAGCTGTGTCTGATTCATCCTCAGAGAAGCTGGTGGTATCTGTTCAGAAGTCAGGCAGCTGGGCAGGAGAGTGTTCAAAGCTAACTTGAGAAGAGCAGGGGCTGGAGATGACTTGAATTCTTTTTTTTTTTTTTTTTTTTTTTTTTGAATTCCGGGGGCCTCTCACTGTTGTGGCCTCTCCCGTTGCGGAGCACAGGCTCCGGATG
>NW_006799611.1:467937-489218 GCF_000442215.2 Lipotes vexillifer
GGAGCACAGGCTCCGGACGCGCAGGCTCAGTGGCCATGGCTCACGGGCCCAGCCGCTCCGCGGCATGTGGGATCTTCCCGAAACGGGGCACGAACCCGCGTCTCCTGCATCGGCAGGCGGACTCTCAAGCACTGCGCCACCAGGGAAGCCCGACTTGAATTCTTGATCAGAGGAAAGGGTCCAGGGCTCCCTTAGCCAGTCCAGGTACGTGGAGCTTAGTTCAGGATATTTGCCCCAAGACGCTGGTTCTGTCTGTGCGAGACTTTACATCGTTCACTTTAAATGCTCCGTTTGAATTGTACGCTTTCTTTTTCCTTTTTGGAACCAGGAGCAATCCGCCATGCCTGAAGTCAGAGACCTTTCAGAAGCCTTGCCAGAGACGTCAATGGATCCCATCACGGGCGTGGGGGTGGTGGCTTCTCGGAACCGAGCCCCGACAGGCTACGACGTAGTAAGTCAAGATTCGCTGATTCGGCAAATAGTTATCTCCTGTGTTCAAGGCCCCCTGAGCCCTGTGTGTAAGATGTGCTTCTTCTCTCTAGGAACTTGAAGCAGGGAGGGAAAACGTCACCAATGGGAAGGCGTGGGGAGCGCCCTGCTTTGGGAGTAGATGACCTGAGCCCGTCTGGGCTGTTTCACGGCCTTAGCTGGGTCACTTGACCTCTGTAATGGTCATCTTCACATTCCGTAAAATTAAAGGGTTGGATTAGTTGATTTCCAAAGTCATTTCTAGCTGTGACATTTCATGAAAAGGATCCACGAGTCTGAAAGACCCTTGGTTTGCTGTCACAGATTGTCCTACGTGTATAAATGTCATAAATTTATTGACGTATGTTTACATAGCCCCTTACGGTTTACAAAGCAGTTTCCTACCCATGAACTCATTTGGCTCTCATGATTCCCTGGAGGCTGGGAGGGGAAGTTGCTTTCTCTCCACTGTGCTGATCAGGAGAACTCAAGCTCTGAGAAGGGAAGTGACGGAGCCCCAGCCCTTGGGAGTGGTGAATCAGGACCAGACCCCCTCCCAAGTCCAGGGCTGTCACTGACCACATCACCGCAGTATAGCAGAGAACTTGCTTTGCTTTTCAGCAGACACCTGTGGTGGTGTTCAGTAGTACCGATGGCTGGAACTGGTTATTTTGTTTTTTCAGTAGGTAAATTCCGTTTTGAGTGAAGCTTAAAAAGTGCAGAGGAACTGTTGGGAGGGTTTAGTTAACAGTGACTGTTGTCATGTGTTCTGAGCTTCTAAGGTGGTCTTATTTTCACTTTCCTCATTTTGTTTATGATGACCTTTTATTCTTGCTCATTGAAAATGTGCACCAAGAATACATAAAAGAATACAAGTCTCATTAGCCAGCACTGAAAACCTGGCACAGTGATTAGATCAGTGTCTGATGTCCCAGGGGTGGGAGGGATGCCATGCCTAGTCCAGAAGAAGCCCAAAGGCAGGGTTTCTCAACCTCGGCACTACTGACATTTTGGGCCAGATGATCAGAAAATAGCGTGTAGTCGGGCAGCATCTCTGGCCTCTTCCTACTAGATGCCAATAGCCCAAACCCCCGAGTCGTGACAACGAAAACTGTGTCCAGACATTGTCAGGTGTCCCCAGGCGGAGGAGGTGGGCAGGTGAAATCAGCTCCCGTTGCGAACAGTGCAGTGCACTTTGCGTCAGCCCATGCCAGGCCCTGTGTGAGAAGGGGGAGCCTGTTAAAATGCTCCACATCACTTTCCCAACTGTTTGAAAGCTTATAAACATTTTAAAAGTGAAAGAACGGGGGAATCTTTTTTGACAAAGATTTGAGTCTTACCTGCTGCCTGACTTCAGAGCACTGTTTGAATGTATAACTTGCCATAAAATAGAATCATTAGGTATGGCTTTGTGCCATAAAAGTCCTGGGGGAGCTAGTAAAAATGTTCCTGATTTGAGAAGCCCAAGTGTCTTTTGATGAATTAGATATGAAGCAGTGAGGCATGAATCAGGTCAGGGGCTTGGTACGTGCCATCTCTGGGAGGACTGGCTCCGCGGCGGCTCTCTGGGGGCGGGGGGTGCCTGGGGTGTGGCCCAGGTCTTCTCGCTGTTCCCTCTTGCGGATCTGTGTATTTAACATTCTGCTTGTACCTTCGGGGTCACCGTGAATGCTTGGCTAGTGGGCGACAGATGGCCTTTGATAGTCTGGTTTTCTGAAAGTCTTGGTAAGTCTGACAGGAGTAGAATCTATCCCTATCATTTTCTCCTAACATCTAGCTCAGGGCAGAAGAGCGCAGTGTCAAATGAGTAAGATTAATAAGCACATTTCATGATGAGGCTGCACCAGGCATTATCATGAAAGGTGACCAGGGCAGGCGGCTCCAGAGGGTCAGCCCGGCAATTACACAGCCCCTGCACGCCGAGGCAGAGTGTCCGAGCTCCCTCCGAAAGCCCTTTCAGGGAGGGAGGCGGGAGTCCTCTCTTTCGACTGACCGCTGGACTCTTCCCAGATAAGCATCTGCTTCCTCAGAGGTCTGACCCTGAGTTCGAGGGGAATGAGGGAAGGCACAGGGTGGGCAGGCAGGGAGGCACTCCCCATTCCTTTTATCCGGAGGAGTTTCGTGTGAGGTCAACATCCAAACCGAAGTGCGAGGCGTTGGGTGGTGGCCGGGCTGCAGAGATGCTGAGACAGAAGTGCGGTGGCTGAGGAAGCTCTGCTGCGGACTGTGGCCAGGCCTCTCTCTGTCGCATCTGCCGGAGGATTAATCCCTCCCTGTGCACAGGGCACGTTAAGTACCGTGACACGCAGCCCCAAGAGCTAGGCGCTAGATGGGCTGCTGACCCTCGATGCTACAACCACTTTAATTAAAATGAGCAGAGGCCCTGTTGCTGCTTGAAGTAAAAGATGCCAAGTGTTTGTTTATAAAAATGTAATTTTGTAACTTCTCTGCAGGTCAGGGGAAGCTTCCTAGGCTAGGGGGCTGGGGATTATTTGCTAAAATTCTCAATTTATTGTCCCTATTTCTGCAGTCCCCTCTGAAATAGCCTGCACTTTCTGCCCCTCAGCCACGCTCTCAGATCTGAGAGTGACTGGGGTTCCCTGCCCTCAGAGGGCGGGTGGGTCTCATGTGTCCACGGTCCCTGGTAGGATGACTCTGTGTTGTAGATGCGTGGTAGCATGTGCTGTTTTATCATATGTGATGGGCAGTTTTCATTGAATCGTGATGCCATGGGAGCACTTCGTGCTAAAAGTCCTCTGCACAAAATTAACCTTTGATTACCAGGTCCCTCTGGGATGTTGCAGTGTCTAAGGGCATCAAGCTGGACATCACCGATGACCACTGTTGGGTGTATTTCTGTGTATTTCCAGTGAAATACATCATACTTTTTACCTGCATTCTCTTGCCTTTCTCAGCGAGTGTTTACAACTCACAGACTAAAGCCACAGCACTGTATTTGTGAGATGACTCTTTTTTTCTTTCCAAAAAGGAAATAGCTTTCTTTGATAATATACTTCTTGGTGACATAATTTCATATGATGATATACTTTTTTGGCAAAAAAAAAAAAAAGTCAACAATACAGAGAAAGAGTAATCAAACACTCCAGAGTGTTTTAAGTTGTTTATTTGTCCAACCTATATTTTTGGGTACCTACTATGTGCTGTCTATCTAGGAGCTGGGGGTATAGTGGTGAATGAAAACACATTCCTGCCTTCATGAAGCTTAAAGTCTAGATAGGGAGAAAAACAATTAAATGATCACACAAGTAAATGTAAGATAAAATTGTGATAAGTGCTTTGAAGGGAAGTCCTAAAAGACTGTTCCATCTTTCAGATCTAGGTTTCCAGATCTCCCCATTTTTCTTGGTAAGTCCCGGATTGTGACAACACGACCCTCTCCAGCTTAACTTCTAGAAGTTGCTCCCTTTTTCCCATTCCTTGAGGCCTGCCCAGTGTCTCTCCTCCAGCTTTTCCCGAGCATTTCCCAGGGCACCGGCTCAAGTGCACTTGGGGTCCTTCGGCTCTGGCCTTCTCCCCCGCCACCACACTGCACCCTTTTCGTTGGTGACATCTGTGAGGTCGCCCTTGTCTGGGTGCATCTCCCCCGCTAACCTGGCAAGGCTGCTCCCCTCTTTCTGGCCTGAGTGGGGATGGACACTGCTTTTCCTTCCACTCCCTTGTTCTGTGACCTTCCATGGTTTCCCACAGAACAGCTGAGACCAGAATTACTTTTCATGAGATTTCTCTGGAGCTCTGAGGATGATAGGAACAAGAGAGTGAGGCTCAGAGAATATTGCTGCTGAGGCCCAGGTCCGTCCTCCGACCCCTCCTTGCCCGGCCTCTGCCTCGCTGTTGGCTACCTTAATTCTACCTAGCGGCGTTTACAATTGCCATGTGTAGGGGCCCTGCCAAATTGAGTCTTGGCCTCAGAGAGCCTAGGAGACTTTTTTTTTCTTTTTCTTCACTGCAATCTAAGACCTCCTTCATTCCCTTCCTGAGAAACCCCACCTGACACACAGGAGTCTTTCGGCACAGTGACTCTGAAGTGACAGATTATCCCCTAGTTCAAGGACTGTTTCCAGGTGTCCAGGTTGGGGATTCTCAAGCTTTTGTGGGCCTCATTCCTCTGGGGGACCCCACGCCCCAGATTCCTGCTGCAGTAGGTCTGGGGTGGGGCTGAGAGTTTGCATTCTAACCAGTTGCCAGGTGATGTTGATACTGCTGGCTCAGAGGCCACACTTTGAGAACTACTGCTCTAAGTTAAGTCATTCTTAAATAATCTGTACACGTGGTCACCACAAGTCTATCTCCGGAAGTGCTGTGCTAGCTTTTCCTGTTATTTTTGGGCCTCTCCTGATTTAAAGTTTAGAAAGTCTCAGGGGATGTCATGTTGTCACAATCTGGAACTTACGTTTGTGAGTTTTTTTAAAAAAACATATTTTAAAAATACAAATGGGATGGTACTATTTATACTGTCATAACTTAAAAAATATATTGTGGGCGTAGCTCTATATCAGTCTATAGAGATAGATCACATCCTCTTAATAATGCATATTTTATTGTCTGGCCGTACCAAAATTTGGCCAATAATCCCATATTGAAGGGCATGAGTTTGTTTCCATTTTTTGTTTTTAACGTGATAAACAACATCCTTGTGTATGTATTTTGGTGTGGTCACCCTGTTAGTGCCATAGAATAATTTCATAGGTTGGAATTACAGGGTCAGAATGTTCACATTTTAAACTTGCTAAGTGTTGCCAGTGCCTTCTAGAAATGTTGTGACATTTTGTCAGTTTCTGTTCTCACTCAGGCAAGTGTTCAGTAAAGTGAAATTTGGGGGCTGAAGGATGAATTGACCAAGTTGCCCCCCTCCTCCACCCCAGGCTCAGCGCCCAGCTTCCTGTCACTGGCCCTCCTCTGGGCCAGGCAGACCTCTGGGGGCGAGGGCCTGGATGGTATGTTGTTTCAGTGGTAGCCGTGCATCTTCTCTCCGAGGGCTTCCTTCTCTTGGGTAAACAGAGAAAGGACAGATATCCAAGTCCTTTAACTCGGCGCACGTGCTCTCAGTGTGTCTTCCTGTCTCACTTTCTTCTACTCACTTCTCCTCCAGCCTCATTGAACCTCTTACTTTCTCATATTCGGAATAAGGAGCAACTTTGTACCATCAAACCCTCGAACCCACTTTTTCCATATTTTCAAAGTTCCTGTCCTCCCCCGCTTTTTGGATAAAATATTCCTAATCTTTCAGAACCCACTTTGAAAACTCCTTGGTGAAGCTTTTTCTGATGTTATGCGTTCATTTATCGCTTCACGCAGTGGCGTCACCGATGTTTGTTGACCACCTACTATTGTGCAAGGCCCTGGGAATTCCAGTATCCTGGGAGGGGTTCCATCAGGTGAAAGGTGAGAGATGAGGAAGGGTGGGTAGATGAGGCTGGATCACCCCAGAATGTTGTAAGCTACACAAAGGCATTGGCCATGCTGAGGGTGGTAGGAGTCACGAAAGGACTTTAAGAAAAAGGTTCTTAGGTTTGTGGTTTTAAAAGTTTCCTTGGTGTGTACAGGAAGGGAAATAATTGGAGGGTGTAGGTACTGAGGCAAAGGGCTGAGTTTGGAGGCTCTGTATTGGTGTCGAGTGAGAGGGTGGAAACCTAACCCATTAACAGTGGATCGATCTGAGGGACATGGAAACATGGGGCATGGGGACCCGAATACATATTCTTTCACAGGAAAGAAATGGGTTGAATGTTGGGAGATGGGTACAGAGGTGAGGAAAGGGAAGGACCAGAGTGACACGAGGGTGTCTTGCTGGGCAGCTGGATGGATGTTGATGCTTTCTGTTGAGATAGGAACATAGACAGCTAGGTGGGTTGAGGGTGGAGGAGGACCGTTGGTTCAGTTTTGGGCACACTGAGTTTGAGGTGCTTGTGTGGCGTCTGGGTGGGGACATTGAGCGGCCCTGTGTCTGCAGGTCTGGGGAGATGCCTGAGTGTTACCATCACATGGCAGAGACCGTGGTGTCATGGAGATGGTCCTGTCGTATCAGACTCCTCGCCAGAGTCCCCTGGAGCATCAGTGATGAGGGATGGTTGGGAAGGAGGCACTCAAAAGAGGGCTGGGGCTGAGCATCCAGAGAGGTAGATGGAAAATTAGTAAGAAACTGGAGGAAAATGAGTATTTCTAGAAGAAGAGGTGGTCAATAATAGTCAGAGTTCACTAAGGGGTAAATAAAATGAGGCTGAAAGCTTACTCTTGGGTTCAGTAACAAGAAGGTGCTTGTGAACTTGGTGGTAGGCTCAGAAGCAAGATTGGAGTGGATTTGAAAGGTCCACCTGAAGTGGGAGGCGGGAGTGCAGATGGCCTTTAAAGGAGGGAGGGTGGCAGCTGGAGGATGATACGGGATCAGGAGTCTTTTTTCCTTTGTTAAAGGTAGGCAGGTGTTGAGTATGTTTAGCTGCTGATGGGGAGGAACCAGCAGTGAGGAGCGTTGACGATATAGGAGAGAGAGGGGCTGTCTGATGAAGCAAGGCCCCTGAGCGGGCAGAGGACTTGGTGTCCAGAGCCTGGTGGTCAGAGAAAAGCCCAGGAAGTTGTGTTTGTGTTGCTTCTGTTCCTTGCCGGCGCTGCGTGCTGGAAAGCCAGCCTTGGTCGTGGCCTCCGACCAGCAAGTGGGCCTCCGCGGGCCACGCACGGACCAGGCATCCCCTGAGTCTCCACTTCCCATTTCTTCTGTGCTTCCTCTCCCCCCACCTCGTTTCTCTCAACACTCCTGTTTATTTCTGAAAGTAATTAGACAGCAAAACATTTCTTAAAAACTGCTGGTCCTGGGCTTGCCTGGTGGCGCAGTGGTTGAGAGTCCGCCTGCCGATGCAGGGGACGCGGGTTCGTGCCCCGGTCCGGGAAGATCCCACATGCCGCGGAGCGGCTGGGCCCGTGAGCCATGGCCGCTGGGCCTGCGCGTCCGGAGCCTGTGCTCCGCAACAGGAGAGGCCACAGCAGTGAGAGGCCCACGTACCGCAAAAAAACAAAAAACAAAACAAACAAAAAACTGCTGGTCCTGTATAGTTTATATATTTGGGATTTCCTAAATAATTGCAAGTTTCACATGCTTGAACTGCCAAATGAGAGGGTCTTTGGGGGCGCTAGGAGTGATCAGCTCCCCTCTGGGCCTGTGGGCTGTGTCTAGGGGCACAGAGAAGGATAAGGTTAAAATTCTAAACCTGCAGCTGAGGTCCTGCCTACCAAAGTGGAGAAAGAAAAAAATAATCCACTAAATGCTGAAGCTGATTCAAGCAAGTTGGTATTTTTGTATAGAACTCTAGAAATTTTTTTAAAAACCAATGAAAAGTATGTGAAGATGGGAATGATATCTTATTAAAAATATATGGTAGATATCAAGCGGGAGTTGTAGGACATAACCATCTGTCCGGTCTGATCACAGCTGTCACATGAGTCTCCAGAAAGCTGAAGTTGTGTGGGAGGCCCGAGCCGGGCAGGAAGACCACCCTGCTCCTATGGCCGGAGGGCGGGAGAGCCGCCCCTCCTGAAGCTCTGGTTCCATGAAGCAGATGCAGGAGCAGGTGTGGTAGCCTCCTCCCGCTGCCCCTGGCTCCCTCCCCACGTGGCTTCGCTGTCCAGGGCCTGCTCCCAAGGGCGGAAATGACTGCAGACCGAGTCCCAACTCACCCACTGGTTTATTTTCAGAACCAGAGCTAGTTTTGATAAAAGGCACCACGTGTTCCTCTCTTTTGTTTTGTGAGAAAATACATGAAACTGAGATTTACTGAAAATACGGAAAATGGTTTTATGACCAGCCCTTGGGCCTTTGTTTCCTGTGGCCTGGATTAGCAAGCATCGGTAACAGCATTGTCCCTGCACAGCCCTGGCCTTGGGCAGTGGAGCCACGCTGGGCAGGACACACGTGGACCACTTACACGTGCGCATGCCTGGCTTCCCGGAGGGGTGCATGAGGCAAACGTTGCTGCTGTCAGGATGACTCTGAGATCATGGCTTTAAATTGCCTCCTTCTGAGTGTCTCTGCCCCACCAACTATGAATTTTGATTTTGACCCAAAGACTTTACTCTCCCTAATGACTTGTTCCATGGTTGGTTCATTTGGAAAGGGGAGAGGACTTGGGGAGCCCTGTAGTATTCTGGCAGTCCCTCCTGTTCGCTGCAGCCTCCCATTCACTATGAGAAAGGCTCCTGACAAAAAAACCTCAAGTAGTGGATTAATGGGAAAGAGGAGGGACTTGCTTTAATCTTCCATTTTTTTCAGTTAAACTTTTTATTTTCAGATAATCATAGATTCACATGCAGTCGTAAGACATAATACAGGGAGGTCTTGTTTGTACCTGTTTCCCCCCAATGGTAATATCTTATACAGCATCACAACCAGGATATTGACACGGATACAGTCAAGATACAGAACATTTCACTTTTAAAATGTACCTGGGATTTTCTTTTTGTTCGGGTGTGGTGAGGCCTACAGATCAGGAGAAAACTGCCATTGAAAAGAGAGTTTGTTTTCACAGTCCAAGAGTTCCGGTGTGGTGAGGCCTACAGATCAGGAGGAAACTGCCAGTGAAAAGAGAGTTTGTTTTCACAGTCCAAGAGAAGGGGGCTTCCACGCTATGCAGGGCCACATGGGGAAGCACCAGCATTGGTCAGCAGGCGGAGGGAGCAAGGGGAAAGTGTGGGCAAGAGCCTTTATTGTGGTTTCTGTGGGAAAGGCAAAGCAAGGAAGGGTAAGCAGATTTAGGATTGTCCTAATAATTTCAGCGTGCTCTGGGCTATAAGGGTGGCCTCTAGTTGTCAGATACCTGGCCTTGGGGTGATTTAGGGCAGGAGGATAGTGTTTCAGACTGAAGGAGCCTGAGAGAGGGGGCAGGTGGGCATATGGCCTCAGGATTGGTTGGTTTGCATATCAAAAGTGTGCAAATTGTGTTCTGTCTCTAGGAATTAACTAACCTTCTCCTTAACCACTGACAGCCACTAATTTCTTCTCCATTTCTATAATTTTGTCTTTTCAGGAGTGTTATATGCATGGAATCATATAGCACGTAATCTTTTGGAATTGTTTTTTTCATTTTCAAAAACTCAGCATAATTCTCTGGAGATTCATCTAGAGAATCTATTGCATGTATCAATAGTTGGTTCCTTTTTATTGCTGAGTAGTATTAATTGATACTACTGCACCGCAATTTGTTTAACCATTTACCCATTGAAGGACATCTTGGTTGTTTCCAGTTTGAAGCTATCATGATTAAAGCTGCTATAAATACTCGTTTACAGGTTTTGTGTTAACGTAAGTTTTCATTCCTCCAGGATAAATGCCTAGGAGTGCAGTTGCCCGTCATATGGTAGTTGCATATTTAGTTTTTTAAGAAAATGCCAAACTGCTATCCTGTGTGGCTGGTAACATTTTACATTTCCACCAGTTACTCTGCACCTTGTCCAGCATGTGTTATTGTCAACACTTTTTTGTTTTAGCCATGCTGATAGGGTTTTAGTAATAACTCGTTTGGCTTTAATTACATTCCTTTAGTGGCTAATGATGTTGAACATCTTTTCATGTGCTTATTTGCCATCTTTATTTCTTCGGTGAAATGTCGCTTCATGTCTTGCTCATTTTCTAACTGGATTGTTGAGTTTTAAGAGTTCTTTGTATATTATAGATGTGAGTCTTGTTAGTTAAGTGGTTTGGAAACATTTTCTTCTAGTCTGTACTTGTCTTTTTACCTTAGCAGGATCTTTACACAGCAGAAGTTTTAAATTTTGATGAAGTCCAATTTGTCAGTTTTTCTATTTATCAATCATGTTTTTGGCGTCAAGTCCAAGAACTCTTAGCCTAGCCCCAAAACTCTTAGCCTAGCCCTAGATTCTGGAGATTTTCTCTTATTTTTTTTCCTACAAGTTTTATAGTTTTACATTTCACATTTAACTCTGTGATACATCTTGACTTAATTTTTGTACAAGGTATGGATTTAGGTCAGAGTTATTTTTTTCCCCTTATGCATGAACAGCTGCTCCAGTACCATTTGTTGAAAGTTGTAACCTTTGTAAAAAATCAGGAGGGCATACATGTGTGACTCTCTATTCAGTTTTATTCTGTGTGTCTAGCCCTCTGCCAATACCACACAGTATTGATTGTTGTAGCTTTACAATAAGTTTTGAAATTAGATTAAATGATTCCTCTGACTTTATTCTTCATTCAAGAAATTGTTTTAGCTATTCAAGTTCCTTTGTCTTTCCATGTAGATTTTAGAATAATCTTATTGGAATTTAGATGGGAATTAATGTTTAAAAGGGACTGTGGGACTTCCCCGGTGGCGCAGTGGTTAAGAATCCGCCTGCCAACGCAGGGGACACGGGTTTGAGCCCTGATCCGGGAAGATCCCACATGCCGTGGAGCAACTAAGACCGTGTGCTACAACTACTGAGCCTGCACTCTAGAGCCCAAGAGCCACAACTACTGAGCCCGCATGCCACAACTACTGAAAGCCCGCACACCCAGAGCCTGTGCTCCGCAACAAGAGAAGCCACCGTGATGAGAGGCCCACACACTGCAACAAAGAGTAGCCCCTGCTTGCCACAACTAGAGAAAGCCCGCACACAGCAACGAAAACCCAATGCAGCCATAAATAAATAAATAAATAAATAGACTGTGGACCAGCATGGGGGTGGTTCCCTATACCAACAACAAGCAGTTCTCAGACACCAGCTGTAGGTGTCCTACAGTTCAACAGTTATGACACTGTCTACCTGGAGATAGCGTCAGAGTCCATAGGTTAAGGGCTCAGTCCCACAAGACTGCCCCCTCCCAACTTCAGACACTGATCACCAGCCCAGGTTGTCACCTGTGTGTGACTGACCAACTGGCTGTAGTTTGGGGGTTCCAATGACCCCCTCCTTAGGTTCAGTTAATTTGCTAGAGTGGCTCACAGAACTCAGAGAACATTTTACTTACTAGGTCTTTGGTTTATTATGAGAGGATATAACTCGGGAACAGCCAGATGGAAGAGATTTATAGAGCAAGGTGTATGGAAAGGGTGAGGAGCTTCCATGCTGTCTCTCCCAGCATGCCACTCTCCCCAGATCTCATGTGTTCATCAACCTGGAAGCTCTCCAAACCTCATCCTTTGGGGTTTTTATGGATGCTTCATTACATGGGTATGATTGATTAAATTACTGGCCATTGGAAATTGAGTCAACCTCCAGCCCCTCTCCCCTCCCTGGAAATCAAGGGGTAGGACTAAAAGTTCCAACCCTTTATTCACGGTTGGTTCTCCTGGCAACCAGTCCCCATCCTTATGTGCTTTCCAGAAGTCACCTCATTAACGTAAACCCAGTTGTGGTGGAAAGGGGCTTGTTATGAATAACAAGGCACCCATTTCACTTTTACGGCTCTGAAGTGATTTCAGGAACTAAGGACAAGAGACCAAACATGACAAAAGATGCTCCCATTGCTCTTATCATTCAGGAGATTCCAAGGGTTTTGGGAGCTGTGAGCCAGGAACTGTGGGTAAAGACCAAATATGTATTCCTTATTGTAAATCATATTATCACAATGTTAAAATTGTACATCAGTTTGAGGAGAATTCCCATGTTTATTACATTGTGCCTTCCGATTCATGAGCATAGTATGTCTCTCCATTTATTTAGTACTTCTTTGATTACTTTCAGCAGCATTTTGTATGTTTCAGCAGACAAGCTTTATGTGTGTTTTGGTTGCTTTAAGCCTGAATGCTTTATTTTTTATTTTGAGCAATTGTAAATGGAATTGTATTTTTAATTTTTTTAAAAAATTTATTTAGTTAATTAATTTATTCTTTTGGCTGCGTTGGCTCTTTGTTGTTGCTCGCGGGCTTTCTCTACTTGTGGTGAGTGGGGGGCTGCTCTTCGTTGCGGTGCACGGGCTTCTCATTGCGGTGGCTTCTGTTGTTGCGGAGCACAGGCTCTAGGCACGTGGGCTTCAGTAGTTGTGTCACACAGGCTCAGTAGTTGTGGCTCCCGGGCTCTAGAGCGCAGGCTCAGTAGTTGTGGCGCACGGGCTTAGTTGCTCCGTGGCGTGTGGGACAAACCCATGTCCCCTGCATTGGCAGGCGGATTCTTAACCACTGCACCACCAGGGAAGCCCTGTATTTTTACTTTTGATGTCTGTGTGTCTGTTGCTATTAAATATAGAAATAAGACTGACTTTTGTATGTTTATCTTTGCAGATCTCACTTCTGTATATTTATCTTTGCTGAATTTTGAGACCTTGCTGAACTCACTTATTGGTGTATATTCCTTGGGATTTTCTATGTAGACTGTCATGTCATACTTCCTTCTTTTCAGGCCTGTATGCCTTTTATTTCCCTTTCTTGCCTTATTGTAATGGCTAGAACTTCTAGCACTGTGTTGTGTAAGAGTGGTGAGAGTAGACATCCTTGCCTTATTCCTGATCATAGAGGGAAAGCATTCAGTCTTTCACCATTCAGTATAACATTAGCTGTAGATTTCTTTATAGATGCTCTTTATCAAGTTGAGAAAGTTCCTTTCTGTTTCTGTGTTTCTAAGAATTTTTATTATGAATGGGTATTGAATTTTATCAAATGCCTTTTCTGCATTGATTGATATATCATGTGATTTTTTTTTTTTCTTTAGCCTGTTAACATGGTGAATTACGTTGATTTTTGAGTAATGAACGAGCCTTGCATCCCTTGAATAAGTCCTGCTTGGTCATGGTGTATAATTATTTTTTATATATTGCTGAATTTTCTTTGCTAATATATTTTTAAGAATTTTTGAGTCTGTATTCATGAGGGATATTGATCTGTAGTTTTCCTTTTTTTGCACAATTTTAATCTGGTTTGGTAATATTAGATTCATAAAATGAATTGAAAAGTGTTCCCTCTTCCATTTTCTGGAAGAGACTGTTTAGAGTTGGTGTTAATAAAGCGTTAGCTAGGATATAAACGTTAGGTAGAATTCTCTAGTGAGATCGTCTGGACCTGGAGATTTATTTTTTGAAAGTTTTAAAGTGATGAATTCAATTTTCTTAGTAGTTATAGGGCTATTCAAATAATCTGTTTCATGTTGGGTAAGTTTTGATAGTTTGTGATTTTTCAAGGAATTGATCCATTTCAACTAAGTTGTCAAATTTATGTGTGTAGAATTGTTCGTAGCATTCCTTTATTATCCTTGTGATGACTTGTAAAATCTATAATAATACTCTGTTTCTGATATTGATAATTTGTGTCTTCTCTCTTTTTTATCAGTCTTCCTAAAAGTTTGTCAATTTTATTAACATTTTAAGAAACTTTGTTTCATTGATTTTTCTGTATTATTTTGTTTTCAATTTCATTGATTTCTATTTTTATCTTTATTATTTCTTTTTTCTACCTGCTTTGAGTTTATTTTTCTTTTTCTAGCTTCTTGAGGTAGGAGCTTAGATTATTGATTTGAGAGTCTTCCTCATTTCTAATATATGCATTTAGTGCTATAAATTTCCCTCTCAGCACTGCTTTAGCTATGTCCCACAAATTTTCATATGTTTTATTTTTCTTTTTGTCTTAGTTCTGTCCAGTGTATTTTTAAATTTCTCTTTAGATTTCTTTGACCCATGGATTATTTAGAATTGTGTTGTTTAGTTTCTAGACATTTAGAGATTTCACTGTAATCTTTCTGCTATTGATTTCTAGTTTGATTCCATTGTGATTGGAGTACACACTCTATATGATTTCAGTTCTTTTAAATTTGTTGAGGTTTGTTTCATAGCCCATGAAATGGTCTATTTTGGCATGTATTCATGGTTACTTGAAAAGACTGTGTATTCTGCTATTACTGAGTGGAATTTTCTTTAAATATCAATTAGACCCTTTTGGTTGGTAGTGTTGTTGTGTTCCTCTGTATCCTTGCAGATTTTCTGTTCACTGATTCTATTAATTTTTGAGAAAGGGAAATCTCAACTGTGATTTTGGAATTGTCCTTTTTCCTTTCAGTTCTAACTGTTCTTGCTTCACATATATTTTTCAGCACTGTTGTTTGGTGCATACACATGTAGGGTTGCTATGTCTTTTTGGTATATTGACCATTTTATCATTATATAATGTCCCTTTCTGTCTGGTAATTTTCTTAGCTCTGAAGTCTATTTTGTCTCATATCAATATAGCTACTCCTGCTTCCTTTTAATGTTTTCATGAAATATCTTTTTCCATACTTTTACTTTCAACCTGCCTATAGAATTATATTTGAAATAAGTTTCTTGTAGACAGCACATAGTTAGATCATGTTTTTAAATCTACTCTGCCAATCTCTGTCTTTTAGTTGGTATATTTAGACCATTTGTATTTAATGTAATTATTGATATGTTAGGGCTTAAAGCTGCCATTTTATTTTTTATTTTCTAGGGTTTTTTTCTCCTGCCTTCCTGTGAGTTACCTGAACATTTGTTAGAATTCCATTGTTAGCTTATCTAAGTGTTTTTGAGTGTATTTCTCTGTATGGCTTTTTTAGAGGTTGCTCTAGGTATTATGTGTGTGTGTGTGTGTGTCTTATAACAGTCTCCTGGTAACATCATTTTACTAGTTCAAGTGAAGTGTAGAACCCTTACTCTCTTTTATATTCTTTTACCCTCCCTCGTTTATAAATATAATTGTCTTAAATATTTCCTCTACATATATACAGAACCATATCAGAGAGTGTTGTAATTTTTGCTTGTACCATCAAACATAATTTTAAAAATTCAAGAGGAGAGGAAAGTCTATTTTATTTACTTATATTTTTGCTTGCCGTTTGTTTCTTCCTTCCCGGTGTTTCAAAGTTCCTTCTTTTATCATTTCTCTTCTGTTTAGAGAACTCCCTTTCAGCCTTTATTTTAGAGTACGTCTGCTGGTGACACATTCTCTTAGTTTTTCTTTATCTGAGATTGTCTTTCTTGTTCATTCCTGAAGGATAGTTCACTGGACATAGGATTCTGGGTTGACAGTTCTTTTAGCACTTGAAAAATGGTGTGCCATCTCCTTCCGGCCACTATGATTTCTAATGAGAAATCTGCAGCCATTCTAGTTGTTCTTCCCCTATAAGGAAAGTGTCACTTCTTTCTCAAATCTTTAAAATTTTTTCTTTGTCCTAGTTTTTCAGAAGTTTGACAATGATGTGTCTTGGTGTGGATTTATTTGGATTTATTCTGTTTGCAGTTTGCTTACCTTCTTGACTTCGTGGACTTATGCCTGTTGCTAAATTTAGGAAATTTTTAGCCATTATTTCAAATACTTTTTCAGCCTTACCCTCTTTCTTGTCTCCTGGAACTCTGATGACAGGAATGTTAGACCTTTTGTTACAGTCCCACAGGTCCCTGAGGCTCTGTTCATTTTTTGTTCAGTCTGTTTTCTCTCTGTTGTTCATACTGGGTAATTTCTATTCTGTCTCCCAGTTCACTGATTCTTTCTTCCCTGTCTTCCATTCTGCTGTTGAGCCCATCCATTTGGTTGATTTCGGTTGTTGTATTTTTCAGTTCTAAATTTTCAGTTTGGTTCTTCTTTTATTTTCTGTTTATTTGTGAGCCTTTCTGTTTCTTTGCGGAGACTTTGTTTTTTCATTTGCTTCAAGCATGTTTGTAATTGATCATGAAGCATTTTCATGATGGCTGCTTTCAAATTTTTTTCAGCTAATTCTGACCTCTGTCATCCTGGCTTTGGCATATTGATTTTTTATTTTTATTCAGTTTGAGATCTTTCTGCTTCTTGGTGATTTTCTTTGATGAGTGAGTTTTGATTGAAAACTGGAAATTGGGGGTATTATGCTACATGAGTCTGGATTTTACTTAAACTTTCTATTTTAGCTAGCTTCTTTTGATACTGCTCTGATTCCTGCCAGCTAGGAGTAGTAGTCCAGTTTCCCCACTTGGTGACACCTAAGGAAGTGGGGCTCCTTGTTACTGCTGGATGGAGGCGGGAGCTCTAACTCCCTACTAGGTCTCACTTAAACCTTCCTGGTAGGAGTGCCTCATTACAGCTCCCCTTGTGGCCTCCACTGGCATCACAGGGTTGGGGAGGTGGCCTTGGTAGATACTACGGTGAAAGTCCTGACTCCCCACCAGGCCTCTTCAACATCACCCCACCACAGGGAGGGGTGCCTCATTACTCCCTGGTGGGGATGAAAGTCCTGGCTCCCTACTTGGCCTTCCCTGGCACCATCTTGAGGTGTTGGGATGTCTTGTTACAGCCCAGAGAGGGTGGAAGTCTGGGCTCCCTACCCTGGTTTTGCTGGCCATGGGTCAGGGGGTGGGCACCATATTTTATGTGGTGTTTGGCTGGAGTGGATTTGTTACTGTCTAAAAGTTTCTGTCTTGCTAGGATTTTCCTTTGGCTAGAGAAAGCAGGCTTTTGGGGGGGCTTGTTTTGGTCTGTCTGTTGCTGTTTCTGGGTTGCTGGCTTCTCTAGCTCCAAGTCAGGGGTATGTCAGGCAGAAAGAAACCCAGGAACTCGCCACTATGTTGTTCCTTGGGTCCCAAGGTCCCTAGCTGCTTACCTTCTTCTCTCACCTTTCAGAGTCCACTTATGTTTGTTTCACATCATGTCCAGTGTTTTCAGTTGTACTTAGGAGGAATGGGGAAACGTATATCTACTCCATATTCCTGGAAGCGGAAGTCCTGGCTCGCTTTAATTTTATGTTAATCCAGGGTTAACTAGAGAATCTGTTTGTTTCTCAACCTGTCAGAAATCTTTCCAAAACATTTATGTTCCAGCCTTATTACGTATGTAGGCAGGAAATACGGTATTGCGCGCTTGTAAAATACGAGCTAGTTATTCCTTAATGCCTATGAGGCTTGAAATGTTCAGGGCCACCTTTCTCAATTTTTGTGGTCCACGTTTACAGTATTAAGAGGCTGTTTGTGTGAGGCTGATGTGTATCTGGAAGAGGACATGTGACTGAAGTTGAGAACTGTGGGTGGTGAGCTATATTATTGAAAAATCAAGATCGCTAAAAGGGAGAGTCCGTGAGATGTCTCCAGAAAAGGGACGTGAGGCTAGGAGGAAGTATCTGCTTTAGTTCTTGAATAGGCAGACATCCAGGGGATCTAGCAGCCAGTTCCATTAATTAACTAGCTATTTGTAAAGTATTGTTTCGTCTTAATAACAAGTAACTATTGCTAACAGTTTGGTCTATGTCCTTCCAATCCTTTTTCTACGAATTTGCAAATGTCTAATATATAGAGAGAGGCTGTATAGTTGTGGTCAAAAGTATAGACTCTTTAACCCTCCAGCCTGGGTTCAGATCTTGGCTCCGCCACTTACTGCTGTGTGACCTTTGTCAGGGTACTCTACCTCTTAGTGCCTGAGTTCTCATCTCTAAAGTGGGGATTAATAACAGAACTTTCCTCAGAGAATTGTGGTGAGGATTAAGTGAGCTAATAGTGTTCATAAAGTGCCTAAAACAGTGACTGGCATTAGCTTGAGCTATGTAGCTGTTAGTATGTTATTGTTATTATTATTATTTGTACAAATGCTATATGTAATATTCTTTGACTTTCCTCTTTTCCTTAACAGTATATGTAGGAAATCTGTCCATGTCATGTCTGGACAAATATATCAACCTCATTCTTTCTAATGGGTGTTTTCCACTGTATAGTAAGTAACTTGTTAACCACTGCTCTGCTAATGAAAACTTTTTATTTTTGCCTTTGCAAAGCAGTGCTGTGATAAGTATCCCTGTACATACATCTCTGGGTGTGTGCTGATGGATCAAAAGATACGTACATTTAAAATTTTAGTAGTTACCACCAGTAGCTTTTCAGAAATGCTTTACCAGTTTATATGTACTCCCAGTAAATAGTATACAAAATTTTCTGTTTACCCTCATCCTTACCATCATTGAGCACAGGCTCCGGACGCGCAAGCTCAGCGGCCATGGCTCACGGGCCTAGCCACTCCACGGCATGTGGGATCTTCCCGGACTGGGGCACGAACCCGTGTCCCCCTCATCAGCAGGTGGACTCTCAACCACTGCGCCACCAGGGAAGCCCAATAAATTCTTTATTATCAGTCTTCTTATTTTTATTTTTCCAAACTAGGAGCTTGTGGTGTAAATTTGCAGTTCTGTTACTAGTAATGAGGTTGAGTATCTTTTCATGTTTATTGGCCATTTGTGTTTTTTTAATTAATTTCCTGTCTTTACAGTTGACTCATTTGGTTGGCTTTTTCTTATTGATTTGTAGGATTCCTTCATCTCTTCTGTTTATTAATTCTTTGCCCATTATATTTGTTATGTATATTTTTCTCAGACCATCATTGTCTTTCAACTTTGTTCATAGTATCAAACTTGGTTTGTTCATCTAATCAAAGTTTTTCACTTTATGTAGTCACATCTGTCAAATTTTTTCTTTTTGGACTTAATGGTTTAAAAGATCTGTCTAGATGCTAAAATTAGTAGGTAGAAGTTTTAGGAGAAACAGTATATTTACATAGTCTCAAAGTATCTCACAAAATACTAATTGCAAAAGAATAAAAGTGGGGAAACCAAGCAGATACCACCTTAAGCAAGTGGTCCAAGTAAACATTACCAGTAAGGAGACAAATCAATATCATGTGCCTCTTGATATGATTATAAATGTTACATATATATGTGAGAAAGAGAGAAGAAGCAAATATGTTAAAATGTTAACATTTTAGGGAATCTGGGCAACGGGTATACAGGAATTCTTTATATTATTTTTGTAACAACTCTAAATCTTAAATTATTTCAAAATAAAAAATTAAAAAAATTAAAGACAGAAAAAGCCTGCCTATCCCAGGATTATAGAAATATTAGGCTTTATTTTTAGCCAATACTTCATCTTGTTTTGTTGATTTGGCTTTTTAAATATCCAGATTTTTATTTTTGAGTGTAGTGTAAGGTGGGGTCTGACTTATTTTTTCCAGATGTGTAGCTGTGTTCTGAGCACCACCTTCTACCTCTCTGATGTGCTGCGGTTGTCGTAGGCTAGATTGCTGCATATACTGCACAGGGCTGTGCTTTAGTCTGGCTAAAAGCTCATTTCCTGACCCAGAGGTGGAACTCAGCAGCTTCTTTTCCCTTAGGGATAGGGCCCTTATGCAGACAACACAGTACATGAGGCAAACAAAAATAAGCTGCATTATGGTCTCCTTCTGACCTCTGCCGACCCTCAGCCAGACCACCAGGGTTGAGGGGGAGATAGCTGATCTGGGGGGTCCACAAGGAATGCTGGGTAGGCCTTGCCTGTAGGGCTGGGATGTGAGTCCCATGTGCCTTTTCAGTAGGTATAACAACAGCTAAACTGCAGCAGGCCCAGGGCCAGGGGTAGCACCCCAGTTTGGTCAAATTATACCACTAACAAACAGCAAATCGTGCCCTTAACATTCAACCCTGGCTTTTGTGCTTAAATCCAAACTCCTGCATTATGACAGTGTTGCGACATCTTGCTTATAACTGGAGGCCTGAAGCCATCAACTCATTTAGGAAGCAGTTTGGTGATCAGTCTTGTTGCAGGATGACATTTGCTTGAGCCCCAAAGAGGGGAATTTTCCAGACTATTTCTAGGCTCTCGTCCATTTCATTAATTTATTTAACCGATTCTTCTATAATAACACACTGTTTTAGTCATATTGAAATTTTATAGCGTGTGGATTTTTTTGAAGTTAGCAATTCCTTGAGTTTCTAAAAATTGAAGTGAAATTAACCATTTTAAAGTGAACAGCTCAGAGGCATTTAGTACAATTACAGTCCCAGAACATTTCGTCACCCCAAAAGAAAACCATGTACCCCTTAAGAAGTCACTGGCCTCCCTGCTCCCAGTTCCTGGCAACTACCATCTGGGTTCTGTCTCTATGGATTTGGCTATCCCGGATATTCTGTATAAGTGGAATCATACAATGTATGACCGTTTTTGTTTGGCTTCTTTCACCCAGCATAAGCGTGCAAGGTTTTCATAGCATGTGTGATATCTGACAGAGTGATTTCCTTCCTTTCTGTTTTCATTTTTCAAAATTTTTGGTTATTAAAACCTACTATCTGAAAGAACTTGAGAATCAACTTGTCAAATTCCACAAAATATTATGTTTTGACTCACAGTACAATGCACTGAGTTAAGTTGATTTGAGGGGAATCCATATATTTACAATATTGAATTTTCCCATCTAGGAACATAGTTTGCATTTCTATTTATGTACGTCTTGTTTTATATCCTTCAGTAAAGTTTTATAGTGTTTCTCGTATGTCATTTCATTTCTGTATGTGCTTTGTTTCCAATGTAAATGGATTCTTTTTAAATACAGCTTTATTGAGATTAAATTGATCTACAGTATACTGCATACATCTTAAGTGTTCAGTTTGATCAATTTTGACGTAGGTATGTATACATCTGTGAAACCATCATCACGGTCAAGGTGACGAGCGTGTCCACCACTGCCACAGACCATTCCTAAGAAACCACTGGTCTACTTTCTGTCACTGTAGACTACGTTGCATTTTTTAGAATTTTAGATAAATTCTTTTTTTTTTTTTTTTTTTGGGTGTTTTTGTTTTTTTTTTTTTTCTTTTAGGTATATTTATTCAGGGCCAACGACATAGCCTTAAATATATTTGCTCTACTGGCATGTAATCAAAGTGCATTTATTTTTATTTATTTATTTTTTTAAATCAAGCACTCAGAATTGGTTTAGGTACCAGGTTTTTTTGTTTTTTTGTTTTTAACATCTTTATTGGAGTATAATTGCTTTACAATGGTGTGTTAGTTTCTGCTTTATAACAAAGTAAATCAGCTATACATATACATATATCCCCATATCTCCTCCCTCTTACGTCTCCCT
>NW_006799611.1:490042-495310 GCF_000442215.2 Lipotes vexillifer
AAAGAACCCGGACCGGGGCACGAACCCGCGTCCCCTGCATCGGCAGGCGGACTCTCAACCGCTGCGCCACCAGGGAAGCCCCAAGTTGCCTACTCTTAAATGAGCTTTGGTAATCTGTGTCTCTCAAGGAATTTTTCCATTGAAGTTTTCCAATGCCTGGGCATAAAGTTTTTCATACTATCTCCTTATCTTTTTAAATCTCTCTAGGATCTGTAGGACATCTTCTTCATTCCCAGCGGTGATAATTGGTAGCAGCTCTCTTTTTTTCTTCCTCGGGCTGCCTGGGTTTTATTAATCTTCTCAAGAAACTAGCTTTTTTGGTTTAATTGATTTTTCTCTATTATTTTTGTTTTCTATTTTATTATCTTTATTCCTTCTACTTTGGATTCAATATTTTTTTTTAATAAATTTATTTATTTATTTTTGGCCGTGTTGGGTCTTTGTTGCTGTGCACAGGCTTTCTTTAGTTGCGGTGAGCGGGGGCTACTCTTCTTTGTTGCGATGCGTGGGCTTCTCATTGCGGTGGCTTCTCTTGTTGCGGAGCACGGGCTCTAGGCTCGCGGGCTTCAGTAGTTGTGGCACGCAGACTTAGTTGCTCCGTGGCACGTGGGAGCTTCCTGGACCAGGGCTCAAACCCGTGTCCTCTGCATTGGCAGGCGGATTTTTAACCACGGCGCCACCAGGGAAGTCCCAAAACGGTGGACATTTTTTTTTTTTTTTTTTTTGGGTGGATCCCTGACCGGGGATTGAACCCACGCCCTCTGCAGTGGAAGCTGGAGTCTTAACCAGTGGACCGCCAGGGAAGCCCCTTGGTTTTTTTTATAAATTTATTTATTTGTTTTTATTTTTGGCTCTGTTGGGTCTTCATTGCTGTGCGTGGGCTTTCTCTAGTCGTGGCGAGCAGGGACTACTCTTCGTTGTGGTGTGTTGGCTTCTCATTACGGTGGCTTCTCTTGTTGCGGAGCCCAGGCGCCAGGCTCACGGGCTTCAGTATTTGTGGCACGCAGGCTCAGTAGTTGTGGCACACGGGCTTAGTTGCTCTGTGGCATGTGGGGTCTTCCCGGACCAGGGCTCGAACCCGTGTCCCTTGCATTGACAGGCGGATTCTTAACCACTGCGCCACCAGGGAAGCCCCACCCCCTTGTTTTTTAAAAGTAGAGGTTTGGGTCATTGATTGGAGAGCTTTCTTCATTTCCAACAAAAGCAATGTAATGCTGTGAATTTCCCTCTAACTCTGCATTAGCTGCATCCCTCAAATTTTGATATGTTGTGTTTAATTTTAATTCCATTCACAATACTGATTTCCCTTTTGATTTCTTCTTTGACCCATGGGTTGTTGAGGTGTGTGTTATCTTGCTTCCATATGTTTGCAGATTTTGTAGATATACCTTTGTTATTGACATCTTATTTAATTCTGTGTCATCAGAGAATAACTCAGTTTTATGGCCTAGTATGAGTCAGCAAACTTTTTCTGTAAAGGTTCAGATAGTAAATATTTTAAGCTTTGTGAGCCACATATGGTCTCGATTGCATATTGATTTTTTTTTTTTTTTAGCCCTTAACAAATAGAAAAACCATTTGTAACTCACAGGCTGTACACAAACAAGCTACAGGATGGACTGGCCTACACTGACCCCAAGCCTAGACTATGATCCGTAAATGTTTCTTTTCTTCTGAAAGGAATGTATATTTTGCTGTTCTTGCAGTTGGAAAATTTCTGGTCATTATTAAAATAGTTCCTCTTCATCTTTCTTTTCTCTGGGACTCTAATTACATGTATATAGACCAATTGATATTGTCCCACAGCTCAGGTATCTTAGATAAGCACATGGAAGGAAATAACATAGATATAATCATGATGTAAGAGAAAAGAAACTAGAAGTAAGAGAAAAGAGGGGAAAGTTGTTAATTGAGAATTGATTCTTTGTAAAAAGCATAATAGGTAAACTTTTGGTAAATATAATGGTAAAAGGAAAGAAAATAAATGTAAGCAGAATTTAGATTGCAAAGAGGAAAGTAAGAGTATAAGGACATTTGAAAATTATAAAGGAATATGATGTCTAGCTCTTACGTTCAGCCTATGCAACTAAACTTGAAAATCTTGATGAGTTAGATCATTTCTACTGCTATTTAAGAAGAAATTTCATAACAAACCCATATCAAAGGAAGAAACTGGAAAAGTCATTAGAGAATTATTACCAACAAAAGCACTCAACTCTTTGAGTTGGCCCAACTCTTTTTAAGGCAGCAGTCTATAAAATTGTCAAGAACAGGTAATTCCCACATTCTGCAAACTATCTTAAAACTTGGAAAAAAGTTGGGAAGCTTCTCAGTTTGCGTAGAGGAAAACTGGTCTTTTAAAAATTTATCTTATGTCCAACAACCTCATTGAATTCTTCTATTGTTTCTACTTCCCCACCCTGTTTGTTGGCTGTTCCATGACCCTTTGGATCATGTTTTAGGCTGACAAGTTTTTTATGAGCTTTATGCGATAGGAAATTATGTGATTGCAAATTGCGTGATGTTTGTGGAGAGGGGCAGATGAGAGGGGAAGGGTTTAAGAAGGGGTTGACCTGTTGACTAAGCAAATGTCCAACAACTCTATATTCTCCACTGTCTTTGTAAGGCCTGTTGAATAGTCTCCCAGTACCTCTCCCTAACTCCATTCTAACCTGTCTTTCCTACATTCTCTCCAGTGGAAACTTTCTAAAAGATCAGATTACTCACCTGCTTAGAATTGTCCTCCAGCCCTCTGTTTTTAGATTCAAAGGCAAGTTCTTTGTTTTACTTACTACTGAATGCTTAGCAGCTAGCACTCTGTAGGTGTTTATCAAATGGGTGGACCTCACTGGAATCTAAGACCTTTTCCATGTGCCCCTTCCCTGCATTTCTAGCCCTCCTCCTGCCCGTGGGAACTCTGTATAGTACTCCAAATGTGCTGTTGCCTTTCTTGTCTCCACACCTTTGTGCAGGCACTCCGTTCCTCTCCCTGTGGAATCACGTTCGAGCTCTGTGTTACGATAGTGCCTTTACTTTCCTCCATTGCAGCTCTTACCACTCTAGTTACAGAGGCCGGTTAGCATTTCCCTTTCCCTGCAGCCAAGGCCCTGGAGGCCGTGCGGTGGTGTCTTGCATAGGCTCTCGCTCCAGCGCGGTGCTTGGCTGTGTCCATGCTCCACCAGGCATGCGACGAGCCTTTATTGAGGTAGCTGACTCCTTTCTGTTTTGCCTTTTTCTGTGTCTGGGATATTGGATGCCAACATCCAGCTAAGTTATGTTTGTGTTAAACATGAGTTGAAATGCAATTACAGCTGGCAATGTGGTTTGAGGGCTGAGTAATAGAGTAAATAAGAAGGGTGACTTAGTCACGAGTGCCAGTTCATCTCCTTTGCTTTCCCGCCTCCTGTCATTGAGTGTGACTCATGAGCCGCACGAGTTCAACTTGTCTTCTCTTAAATCCTATCACTTTCACTCTTCCTGTGTGCCTAGCCTTGTTGGGTCTCTTCCAGGGCGCCTTTGCTAAAACAGGTCAGAAGCCCACAGCCAGGCCTTCGCGGGCTGGTTGGTTCCCACAGCACCTCCACGGCCCGCTCCGGTGGTCTGTGCAGAGCCTGGGCAGAGGTGGGGCAGCGACACAGGGCAGGGGGAGCCTGGGCCAGGGTGCAGCCGGCATCCTTCCTCAAGCCCCGGACGCCAGGCACAGTCGCTGGGGTTTCTGCTGATCCCAGGATCACTAGTTTTCACTGTTTTCTTAGCCAGATCCTGCTAGTACCCTAGCTGAGGCAGAAACAATGCCGTTTATCAAAGACGTTGCCCTCTTATATTAGACCCGTTTTGTCTTTCTTAGCCTCGTTGAACTGCATTCAGGAATTATATCTTATAATTTGGTCTTACCTTGAAGTTAATTGATTTGGTTTGATGGAAAAACTTCCTTCTTGTTCTGAAGAAGACACTTAGATGTCTTGGGGTCTCCAGAATCTTTCAGCCCTGTGCCCTTGCTTGTTAATGAGCATTTCTATAGTCTCCCTAAGCCAGCCTGCAGGCTCCTTCATAGAAGCGCACTCTCCTAGGTGCAGAGGAGGGTTCCTTAAACTTGAGAGATGGAGCAGCTGAAGAGGGGAAGCATTCAGGTATTAGCAGTCATTTATCAAGCCCTCGCCATGTGCAGGTCCTGTGCTGGGCACTGGGGATTGTCACGTGCAGTCCCTGCCCACAGGCAACTCACAGACTCAGACAGGAGGGGTAAAATGAGCAAAGACATGGAGCCCCTCTTCCTTCCCAAGATTGATCCCCCCATGAGAGGGGAGTTCTCACTTCCACGTCTTCCTGCCTCGGTTCTTGCTTGTAAACCCCTCTCGTGAAAATCTCTCTCCCCCTTCCCTCTCCTCACAAACATGCTGCTGTCCGCTCTGTTCCTGAAATCAGACGCAGCTCAGCCCGTGCTCCCTAAGTGTCTCGCTCAATAGCTTTTTCCTAATTTTTATTCTTCTTGTTCTCATCTCAGCTTTGGATGCTGTTGACCAGTTTCTTCCTTCCTTAATGTGTTCGTTTTCTGAATATAGAACTAACGCACGCTCATCGTAGACAATTTGGAAGATATAGAAAAGTACAAGGAAGAAAAAAAGTGGCTCATGATCCTGTCACTCAGAGGAAAAATGCTGTTAACATTTTGACATACATCCTTTAGTTTTTTTCCCTCCGTGTGTGTGTTTTAGCAGTAGTGGGATTCTATCATATATTCTATGTGATAACATGCTTATTATTGCATTATATGTTGCTATTATACTATCGCAGTGTTTTCTTGAGTCATCAAATATTCTTCTCTAGCCCTTCTTTCCTGAAGCACTCTTATCGCTTAAATGAGATTCCGCCTCTCTCCTGCCTTGTTCTTCCCCGATTTCCCCTTTGCGTGGTATCTCTGCCACACACCCCCCCCCCAGGTTCTGACCCAGTCTCCTTCACTGTATGCTCCTCCAGCCTGGGGCCCAGCCACTCCCCACTTCTCACCCACCCCTGCTAGCCTCGCTCCTCAGCCAGGCCCACGTTTCCACCTGCCTGGCAGACAAGCCCACAGGTCGTGGCTGGCCGACACTCAGCCTGAATATTCCCATACTGAACTGTCTTGTGTGTCCTCCCCAACTCCCCACCCACATCCCCAACCCACAACTGCCCCTGCTCTGAACTCCCTCCCACTTGGAGGCCAGACTCCTCCTGGGCCTCTTCCACCCAGCCCCCTGCCCCTCCCACACCCCCCTCTGGCAGTTTCTT
>NW_006799611.1:495346-544342 GCF_000442215.2 Lipotes vexillifer
CAGCTTTTGCATCATCCTTTTCTGTCTCTATCGCCGGAGGGCAGGACCTCACCATTCGTGTCCTGGATAGTCTCTTCCAGGAGGACTCTGGTCCCTCCCTTCTCAGCTCTGGGGTTTCTCCTTTAAGCATCACTCTTAGAATTTCTCCTCCTGCTCTGAGCTCTCCAGACACTCTCCCTCTTGCCCAGGGGCGAGCCCTGAGTCCTGCGCCTGCCCTGCTCCTGCACCCTGCCGTGTGTCTCCTCTCAAGAGTCCCGCCATCCCAGCTCCTCGCAAGTGGGCCTCTTAGGACCCAGGCCCCTGTCATTTCTGGTCCTGTCTTTTCTGGGGCCGTGCCTTCCCCTCGTCCTCTGCTTCATTCCTGCCTGTTGATGCTTTATGAGGCCCCCACCTAAAGCTGCCTTTGATTCTTCTCTAGCCCCACCCCCACCCCCCGCACCCTGAATATCCGTGCGGTGTCTGTCCCTGTGCTAGTTGCTTCCATAGATAGTATCTACTTCACAGAGTGACCGCATGAAGATACTCTTATAATCTTATTACAAATAAGAAAACAACCTCGGAGAGCTCAGGGGCTCAAGATCACACAGCAGGTGGGTCTCCTGCCTCTAAGTGTTGTGCCCTCTTACTGATTCATCACATCTTCTGGCTTTCCTCTGAGGGAGGTTCCACGTCTTACTCATACTTGTATATGCTGAAGCGCATGGTGCAATGCCTTGCGTATCGTAAGTGCTTAGTAAATATTTGCTGAAAGAAAAGTAAAGCCTTGTGGCCTGAAGGGATGAATTGCAGCCTAGTGATGACTGTACCCATAGGTAGAAGTCTCTATTTAAAGCCAGGTCAGCCAGCGTACCCCACTGCGGCACGGGAGGGACACAGTGCTTCTGATACAACATGAGCAGCAATATTTACCACCGAGGAAGTGTTTTCTGTATGCTGGGTGCTCGGCAAGGCTCATAATTGTCTCTTTTAATTATTACTACAACTGCGTGAGATAGAACCTATTGTCTCCATTTACAGAGGCAGAAGCTGAGGCTCAGAGAGGTTGAGGAACTCAGCCCAGGTCACACAGCTACTAAGTGGCAAAGCTAGGATCTGAATTCACATCTGTCCTGTACCAAAGCCCATGTTTTAAGCTGCTGTGTTCTGCCTCCCTGGCCCAGGAGAGTAGGTATTGGGCCGTGTGAGGCCTAGGGTGTTAGCTCATAGCCAGAAAGGGACTTTGGAACACCGTGCCCTGGTTAGCCAGGACAGAGAGGGTGGTCTTCAGGGGCTGAGCTAGGCTTCAGCAGCAGCTTCTCTTTCGTTCTCTTTTCCTTCCTCTGCTTGGCAGACTCATCCTCCATAACGAAATTCTTACTCTCCAGATTCCGTAATAGAGAGAGAATCAGTGAACCCTGCCTTTTTTTTTTTTTTAATTAACAATATCTTCATGACATTTTAAAAATTATAAAAGCTCATTTCAGAAAATCCAAATCATATAGAATTACAGAAATAAAGAGCAAAAATATTACATTTTCTTCCCTTTAATCCTACGCGTATTATTAACAGTTTGGAAATATCCTGCTAGGCTTCTTTTTTCCTTTTGCAAGAAATTGTATTTATTTTTAACAAAATAAGGAATACAAAAACTTCTTATTTTAGAAATATCAAACAACACAGCCAAAGCTCAAGCACCTTTCGACCACACCTCTGATTTCTGTTAGCTGCTGTCATCCGTTGGCTTTGCCTTCCTTCTCCTCTGCATTTGCATATGTAAATAACTTTCAGAACTACAGCTTCACAACTTGTCTTCTCAGTATGAATTAGATCATGCAGTGAGCTCTCGCTACATCTTTACTGAAGGACGCACGCGTCATTTAGCTCTTCCTAGATCAGCGTCTGTAGGTCACACACGTTCCCGCTTCCCGTGTGTGGTGTCCGTGTAGGCTGAGCGCTCTGTGCAGGCATCCTCCCCCGCTCAACTTTTAGTTTCATTCTGGTTTTTCACTAAACAAAGCCTTAGTACAGGCCTCCTTGTTTGGGTCGCCAGGCTTAGCAAATAAGAATACAGCGTACCCAGTTAAGTCTGAAAATTTTGAAATTTTTTAAAATTTGAAAAAAATGATTCATTGCTTACCTGAAACTCACATTTAAGCGGGTGTCCTTCCCGTGTCTCCTCTGGAAACGCTCCTCCTTGTGCACATTTGCGAGTATTTGAATGCCTCACTCCTTTATTTTTTTTTTTTTTTTTTTGCGGTATGTGGGCCTCTCACTGTTGTGGCCTCTCCCATTGTGGAGCACAGGCTCCGGACGAGCAGGCTCAACGGCCATGGCTCACGGGCCCAGCCGCTCCACGGCATGTGGGATCTTCCCAGACCGGGGCACGAACCCGTATCCCCTGCATCGGCAGGCGGACTCTCAACCACTGCGCCACCAGGGAAGCCCTCACTCCTTTATTTTTAAGGTCTTTATTGTCTGATTTTTTTTTAATTAAAAAATTGTGGTACAGAACATTTCATATATATACAAAAGTATAGACAATAACGTAACAAACATCCACATAACCGCCATGCATCTTTCCCAAGTCTTAACGTTTCACCAGGTTTATGTGAGTTTTTTTTTTAATAAAAGAAACAAAACGTTACTGGTGCCTGTGCACCCTCCAGGCCCACGTGCCCTTCCACGTGCCAGAGTAACCACTGAGTTCAGTATTTATCATTCCTATATGTTCTTTTCTGCTTTTATATAGATGCTATCATATGGAATACATACCATACTGTACATATTTTCAACTTGGTTTTCTGCTTAGCATTGTTTTTGAGATTTATCCTTGGGGATATGTGTGGCTCCCATTCATGTGTCTTCAAGGCTGTGTGGAATTCTGTTGCATGAATATACTGTGATGTATTTATTGACCCTTCTGTTGATGAAGATTTGGGTTGTCACCAATAATTCACTACTGTGAACGGTATTGCAAATAATATCCTCATATCGTTATGCTAAGAATTTCTTTTCTAGGGAACAATTTAGGAGCAGAATTGCCGGGTCATTTTCCCCTTACTGAACATAGTAAATGTGTTCTCCCAAGTGGCTGTGCCAGCTTGTGCCCCACTCATTTTGGTCAGATAGTTATGGTTTAGTCAATGATTTACCATGAATGGTATAAAATTGTCATTTTTAATTTGTATTTTCCTAGAGTGGGTGAACATTTTCTCATATGGCGTCTACATATTCTATATAATTTTTCTTTTCACTTATTTCTTTTTCTCCTTGATTTGCAGGGGTTCTTTATTTATTTTGGATATTAATCCATTGTCAGTTATGCATTTCTCACAGTGTGAGGCTTGTCTTTTCACTATTTGAGTGACCTTTGTAGTATCAAAGTTTTTAATTTTAGGATAGTAAGATTCATCAGTCTTCTCTTTTATGGATTTTCTTATACACATGTGTTTATTTCTTTAATATTTCCCTCTATTAACATCATAAAGATAGTTTACATCTTCTTTGAAAAGTTTTAAAGTTTTGCTTTTCACATTTAATCTTTAATCCACCTAGAATTTGTTTTTTATGAGAGGCAGAGCTCTAGTTTAATTTTTTGGTCCACGTTGATTACTAGGTATCTGTGTGCTATTGACTGAGTAGTTCATGCCTCGGCCACTGGTGTGTCATCAGCAGCTCTGTCACAGATTGAGTGCTTGTGGCTGAGAGGAACCCACCCTCCACTTGAGTGCCAGCCAGCCACGAGGGAACCTCTAGGCCACTGATGCTGCTCTCCATGGGGTCTGTGGAGGTCCAGGGCTGTGTCCTGGCGTGACTAGCTGCAGGTGGCAGAGGCACGAGCATTTGTGGCCCAGGTGCTCTCTCCTGACCACCAGGAATGCGGAGGAGATTCCCCTTTGATGCAGCCAAGTGCCCTGCCCATGTTTCCTTCCCATTTCCTGTCTCATGGACCTCACAGTCCCCAGGAACTGATTTCCCTGTGTCTTCCCTTCCCCATCAGCAGATGCAGAAGCAGGGCTCCTGATTTCCAGGGGTGTCTCCAGGACCCTTTGCTTTCTTGCACCCCGCCCAGCACCAGGAACCGGTCCCTTCTGTGCCTGCAGTTACCACAGCAGCTGCAAGGAGGGTGGAATAAAGAGAGGGCCGTTCCATGCAGCCCCTGATGTGCCCCCTTCACGCCGTGTACATCTTTCACACTGCACATTCTTTTACTTGTTCATTCAGCCATCTGGCAGATATCTGATTGTGTCCTACCAGCAAGGCCTTGGGCTACGTACTCTGAAAAATTTAAGGAGCAGAAGTAATAATAAAGGGCTAACATTTTTGGAGTGTCTGTCACGTGCCAGATCTTATGCTAAGAGTTTTTTTAAAAAAAATACAGCTTTATTGAAATATAATTCACATACCATAAAGTTCGCCCTTTAAAAGTGTATAATTCAGTGGCTTTTCCTATAGTCAGAGTTGTGTAATCTTCACCACTGTCTAGTTTCAGAATATTTTCATCACCACAAAAAGAAACCTTATACTCATTAGCAGTCACTCCCCATCTCCCCCTGCCTCCAGCCCCTGGCGGCCACCAATCTATTTTCTGTCTCTATGGATTCACCTTTTCTGGACATTTCATATAGTTGTGCAGCATCTGGCCCTTTGTGACTGTCTTGTTTGACTTAGCATGATGTTGTCAAGGTTCATCCGTGTTGTAGCCTGTGTAGGTACTTCGTCCCCTTTTTGTGGCCAAATAGTATTCCATTGCACGGACGCATCACGTTTTGTTTCTCTGTTCATCAGTTGATGGACATTTGGGTTGTTTCCACCTTTTGACTCCAAAAATCCAAGTTCTTTCCTCCATCTCATGGTTTTCTCCATATTAGAGAAGGTTTGATGCACGCAGCTGTCGGAAGGGGAGATCCTGGAAGGAGAGAGTTTGCTCCAGGCTAGTGTGGGCAGGGAGGCCTGGCAGGGTGGGACTCTGTCAGCCACCCCCTGAGTGATGAGAGGGAGCCACGGGGGCAAAGCCGGGGAGGCAGGAGGTCACCGGGCAGATTGGGAATGATGAACTCAAAGACGGAGAGCTCGGCCTGTGCTCTGGGACGTGAGTGGAGAGAACAGCCCATAGGCTGAGGGGGTGGTGGCAGGCTCAGGACAGAGCCGTGCGTTCGTTTCTCTTGCTAAGAAATATCAGACATTTCAGCTGAAGACCCCTGGCAGACTTGAGTCTCCAATCAGGATTCAAAACAGTAAAATGATGCAAATCAAATCAGAACCGAAAAGCAAGCATTCCTGGGCTCATCAGCAGATAAGTCAAAAGGCTCTTTTCACTTTATCGTTTTTAGAAAGCATTTGGGCACACCTCCTGTTAGGTATCCAGAAGGCTGTTGTGCCCACACTGGTCTGAATAAGGGTTTAAGGGGCTCCACGGTTGGGCACTGTCTGACCTGGGCCAAGTGTGTGTGTTTCAGCAGAGGATGATCTAACACGTCAGGAGCCCTTTGAACGCTGCTCTTGTTTCTAGTGTCTGCCAGATGTTTCCTTTGGAATGTCTGCAGAATGTCCTGGCCCCTTTGATTGCTTTCTGTCTGGCAAGCACATCTTTGAATTGTGGGTGGGCTCTCTTAAAACACCAGGGTGTGAACAGATTGACAAAAACCGGTGGTTAGCTGTCTTTCAAGAGCTACTCTTTGGGCAAGAGTACTTGATACTGACATTGAAGGACCTCTGACAGTTTTAAGGATTTACTGCACAGACCCTCTCCAGGGGGCTTAGTTGGGGAGCTGATTTACAAAGTGTTTCTCAGGTTTAAATCCAGCATATCTTTAGTTCTCATCCCATCAAATGAATCCTTTAAATTGTTGTTTTTCTTTTTTTTTTTTAATATTAAATTTTTTTAATTTTTGTTTTTCTCAGCTATATAGAGTGAAAAGGTACAAACTTCCAGTTACAAAATAAATAAGTCATGGGATGTAATGAACAGCATGGTGACTGTAGTTAACGATACTATATCACATATTTGAAAGCCGCTCAGAGAGAGTAGGTCTCTAAAGGCCTCATAGCATGCACACAGATTCTGTAAGTACGTATGGTAACGGATATTAACTAGACTTACTGTGGTGATCATTTCATAGTGTATAGAATATTGAATCATTATGTTTTACAACTGAAACTAATGTAATATTGTATGTCAGTTATACCTCAAAAAAAGTAAATTTTAAAAAATAACATTAAAGAATACCCGTAATCTCGACTGTGCAGAACCAAACAGTAGTTAATATTTTGCTTTGTATCTGTCTAGATCCTTTTCTGTATAGATAACTTTTAAAAAACAAAATATGAGATTGTACTTTTTTAAAAAACATTTTTATTCAAGTATAGTTGATTTACAGTGTTGTGTTAGTTTCAGGTGTATAGCAAAGTAAATTGGATGGATATATATATATATATATCCATTCATTTCCAGATCCTTTTCCCATATAGGTTATTACAGAATATTGAGTAGAGTTCCCTGTGCTATACAGTAGGTCCTTGTTAGTTATGTATTGTATATACAGTAAGTTTGTATATGTTAATCCCAGTCTCCCAATTTATCACTTCCTCCCACATTTCCCCTTTGGTAAATTTGGTTTTGAGATCTGTGAGTCTGTTTCTGTTTTGTAAATAAGTTCATCTGTACCGTTTTCTTAAATTAGACTCCGGGATTGTACTGTAGAAACCATTTTGTAACTTATGCTTTCCCCTGAACTTTTCATGTTAGTAGATACCTGTCCTCAAAGTTGTTTGAAAAGGCTGCTGAGTCTTCTGTTGTAAGGGTGCCCTGTAATCATCAGAAATGTGTCACTTCCTCCCCACTTTTGCCGTTACACTGTCTAGACAGCACCCCTCCCCCGCTACCAGGCTCCAGTCCCTTTCTCTGCCCCTGTCGCCCATCAGCCTTGCTCCCCCTGCCGTCCTCACACCACCCCGCCAGCCGCCCGCACCGCTCTGTCTCCAGATCTCATGCCAGCATCTTCCTGTCACCTCCTCAGAGAGGCCTCCCCCCGGTCCCCCACCCGAGTAGCCTCTCCCTCCCCGCAGTCACTGTCCCCATTACCCTCTTTTATATAAGGTGCTTATTACCTCCTAAAATTATCTTTTATGTTTGTTTGTTTGTTCGCCTGTTTATTGTGCATCTTCCCCTGTCTAGAATATGACCCCTGTGGGGTCAGGGACCGAGTCTGTCTTGTCCAACCCTCTGTCCTCTGCACCTCTTCGGGGTCTGGCGCCCAGAAGCTCAGTATGAAGGAGCAAATGATGATCCACTCTTGTGCACAGAACTGGTTATCTCCTCAGACTCTCTGCCCAGAAGTGGAATTCCTTGGTCACAGAGCATATATATCTTTAAGGCTTTTGATATGCAGCACCAAATGAATGTAATTTAAGGCTATACCACTTAGTACTCATTTCAGGAGCAATTGGTGTGCCCGTTTCCCCCTTAAATGGATTCTCTCATACGCTTTTTGGTAAAAAGATTCCCCCCACACACACACTTAATAAATTATGGACATAATTCTATATATAGACATACTTCATCCTTTCTAAGAACTGAATATGTGTTCCATTATATAGACATGTACCATAAGTTGTTTAGCCAAGATCCTTTTGTTCCTCAATTTCCTCATCTATAAAATCAGGTAGTAACTGGTTATTACTTACAGTAACTCACAGGGTTGTTGTGTTAAATGAGTGACTTACACTAACAATTTGAGAATAAAATACTTAGGGCAGGTCCTGGCACACAGAACACACACAGTAAATGTTAGGTGGTGTTATGATCCTTGCAGCGTGGAGAATGCAGTGGAATAGACCGCAGAGTAGGGTCATCGATGATGATGGTGCAGCATCTCCCATAAGTCCATGCACCTCTCCATCAAGGTCCTGAGCAAATGAATCCAAGTGTGTTTTCTTCCTAGGTCTGCCTGCTTGGGCACTCCTTGGTCCTTGTGTGGCAGCATCCTCTAGTACCTTTTCCTCCACCTCCCCCGGTGTGTGTGAGCTCAGGTATTCCCATGTCCTGCAAGTTAAAGAATGTAATTAGAACACTAGGCCTTGCCTGAGTGTACAGGACCTTTTAAAACCATTAGGGCTATTAGCTTAAATTTAAGTCTCACAAAATAAGTCAGTCATTTCAGTGTTAAAATTAGTTTGTTTTCTTCTCTTCTTCTGTCATCAGAGCGAAGCTCTCCAGACCCACATGCTTCCAGAAGTGTTCTCAAGCCCTCTCTTCCCTGCAGCATTCAGCCTGAACCTGTGCCATGTGCCCCCAGCTGCCTTTCACTGTGGCATTGCTGGTGCTTTTTTAAAGTGGCCCTGGGTGGTTCTTTGTGTTTGGGTCCAGGGAGGCATGCACATGGCTTCTCAGCTGACCCAAAGGCAGGGCCCACGGGTGTCCTGGTTCTGACCTGGAAGGTTGACTATCCTTCCCTGGGCCGTGGGGGGGGGGGGGTTCTGCTTGCTGGGTGCTGAGGGGGGAGAGGCAAGGTGCAGGGAGACCCACCTCTGCTCTGACCAGTGAATGACTTTGAGTTTACAGAGGTTCTCCAAGCCTCATCTTCTCACCTGTAAACTGGGTAGTAAATAGTACCCATTCCACTGGGTGGTTGGGAGGATTCACTGAGAAACTGCACATAACCTGCTTCAACCAGAGCCTGGCAAACAGTAAGTACTCGGCAGGAATTCCTGCCCCACCACCTGTCCTCAGACCAGGAGGGTTTCCTACTTTTAACCTCAGGATTCCTTCACACGGGCTTGCCCCATAAGCCAGCTGCAGGTAGCCAGCCCCGCTCCCCGCAGGCCGTCAGGGCTTCCTGAACACACGTTTCCCTCTGGGACTGCTGCACGTCGGTGCAGAATTGGACCTCTGAGCTTGAGCCCGAGAAGGAAGGAAGTCGGCGGCCTGGGCTGTGTGAGGCAGAGCCTGAGCCCGCCCTGGGCAGGCAGCTTGTCCACGTCCTGGCCTTGGTTCTGCAGGACTGGGGGCTGCAGCCCCTCATCCTCGTATTAGCTCTGGCGGACTCCGGCAGTGGAGAAGGTGCATGCGGCTTTGAACGTTGTCACGCATTGGGACACACTACAGAGATGCCTAGAACCGAGGTCACGTGCCTGTAGGAACATCCCTGATGGTCCTGATAGTAATGGTTCCTCTAAAAGGAATGATACCCCCATACTGTCTTCCATGGGACATTTTCCCGGCTCTCTGATTTTTTTAAATTAAAATTTGTTTTTCTTTTTAACAAAGTGATACACGTACAGGTTAAAAAAATCAGAGTATTAAAAGGCTTATAAGAAAATATAGCTGCCCCCAGCCATGTCCCTGCCCGTTCTCCATTTTTCACTCCCCAGAGGCAGTTACTTTCAACTCTTTTAGATTTTTTCACTTCTGGTACTTCGTCTCCATATTTCTAAATAATGTGTTTATATTGCTTCTTTCTCTTTTCTTTTTTTTTTGTGGTACGCGGGCCTCTCACCGCTGTGGCCTCTCCCGCCGCGGAGTACAGGCCCCAGATGCGCAGGCTCAGCGGCCATGGCTCACGGGCCCAGCCGCTCCGCGGCATGTGGGATCTTCCCGGACCGGGGCACGAACCCGTGTCCCCTGCATCGGCAGGCGGACTCTCAACCACTGCGCCACCAGGGAAGCCCTCTACTGCTTATTTCTTGATCTGCCTACATCCTCACGTTTAGTTTTCTCATAATCTCCCCCTATCAGGCAGTATCACAATTTTTGGTAAATTAGTGGGCAGTGTTTACACATGTAAACATTGGGTACCACTGAATCAAGTAATGCACCAGACTAGAGTTCCTTTCTTATAACCCTTTCCTTTTCTTGGAATTAGTTCTTGACTTGTTTCTTTCATTTGCTTTATTGTCTAGGTGCCTACTGATTTTTATACAAGAATTTAACATTTTTCTTTAAAATTGTCAAGCTAGTTACTAAATGATGTTTTCAAACAGCTTTACGCCTCTGTTTTTATTTTGTAAATGCTCCCGTACGTCCGTCACGTGCCCGTCTGTATCTCTTGCCAGTGCTGGAGTACAGTCCCGTACTCCCTCCTCCCTCAGAGATGGCTGCATCTCTCTTTGTCCCACGACCTTCTTTCCTTTCCCTCCTGTCCAGGCCCTGCCGGGCGGACGTGCCACCGCCGTCCCCTGGCTGTCCTGTGTGGGATCTGTTCCTGGAGCTCAGGGTTTCCTCCTTATTGATTCAACCCCCAGCCGTGCTGATGCATCCTCCTGTAGGTTCAGGGGTGGGCAGGGGATGAATTTGGTAAATTGTTACACGTCTGCAAAGGTCTTTATCCTACCTTCATGCTTACTTGATGTTGGTTTAGGTGGAGAATTCCAGAATCCCTCGGAATTTTGAAGAGGTGGTTCTCTTAGTTTGCAGTGTTGCTGGTGAGAAGTCTGATGCATTCAGATTCCGTTCCTCTGCACGTGGCCTGTTATTTCACTCTGGAAGTTTCAAAGGTGGTTTCTTCATCCCAAATTTGGTGGGATTCTCCATTGCTTTGCTTTGGGGTGGGGCTTTTTTATCACTGTGCTAGAACTCTCAGGACCTCTTTAAGGTGGAGGCTCACCTTTTGTTCCTTTTTTTATTTCTCTTTCTGGAAATTTCATTAATTGGATGTTGTATTGATTCTTCAGTTTTCTTAGTTTTTTTCCCCTCTAGTTAACCTCCTCATCTTTGTATTTTACTTTCCGGAAGATTTCCTCAACTTTCTCTTCCAACATATTTTTTGAATTTGTTATTTTAGCCGTAAGTTTTTTATGTCTAAGCTCTTTACATTGTCTTCAATTGTTCCTTTTAAAATGTTTTTCACAGTATTCTGTTCTTGTTCGGTGGTTGCAATGTAGTCACTCATCCCTCTGAAGATATTGATTATAGAGTTGGTTGGTTGTTCCTTAGCCTTCACTGTTTCCTCATATTATCTGTGCTATTTTCAAGTTCCCCTTTTCCTAATAATTTGAGCCCTGTCTTTCATATTTGAGACTCCCCCCAATGTCTGGTGACCCTTTGTTGTCAGGTAAGAGTGAGGCCCTAGCTCCTGGGGTCGGATCCCCGCGGTGGGGTAAGGCCTGATGACCTGTGGGCTGCACAGTGGGTGATGCAGCAGGGAGCTGGCCTCTGTAACAGGAGGCCACAGAGCCTGTAGCTGCTGGTCCTCTCTCTGGAGCTCTTTAGTTTCTCCAGAGATGCATCCTTTAATTTCCAGCATTTAGAGGGTACACCTGGCTGCCGAGGTGCCAGAAGCAGGAAGGAGGGTGAGCCTGGAGGGGGCCACCATTCAGTCACCGTTCACTGTGCATAGTTACCCCCTGCTTTCACTCTGGAGTCTTCCTCTTTCACCTCCTTCCCCATCAGTCTGGTGTTCTGGAGCCCTGAGCCCTACTGGTCCCGTTTCTGCAGAAAATACTTCTGAAACAGGGGTAGGGATCTGGGAGTCTAATGGCTTTGTTTATAGGCCTGTTCCCGTCCGCCTGTCTCAGCCCTAAACTCGCACCCACCCACCTCCAGGCCCTCCACCCTCATCCCAGGGGTATCTGGTGGCTCAGGGCCCTGGGGCGTCCGTCACCACCTCCACTCTGCCACACCCCAGACCTTCCACTTCCCACACCTCCACACATCCGATGGCATCTCTCTCGTGTTGTACTCCTCTCTTGCACTTTATTTTAGTGGCCCCAATACTTCCTCCACTTTGATTGTCATCTTAGAAGAATATTGGCAGAGAAGAGAGATAAACCCACGTGTCCATTCTGTCACTGTCCACCTACTCCTCCGCAGAGGCAGCTCCTGTACCGGAGAGGATGTGAGAAAGAGAGGGGGAGGGTATGAGAGTGTGAGTGGGAGAGTGTGTATGTGAGTGTGAGTGTGTGAGAGAAGAGTGTGTGTGTGTGTGTGTGTGTGAACCCCTCTGACAGACACTCTGGGGGCGCTGCAGCCAGCAGCAGCTTTGGACATATTCTAGTCATTTGGGGAACAGGGCAGGGTACAGATAAGAACCGAAAGAATAAGTGGCCTTATTGTTGAGATAGGGATGTGGCCTCAGAGTGGTGATTTTGAAGCGGATACATACACTCAGTTCAAGGGATTAAGTCCTAGAAATTTCATCTTTTAGAATTCTTATTACCTCACTCCAGGAGTCGGCAGGATCCTTGGTTTTTCACGCTTTGCTCCAGATTGACTGGCTGATTCTTTCTTTCATTCATTCCTTCAGCAAGTTTTGTTGGAGCCCATATGTATCAGGCAGTATGCTTAGTGCAGGGGATAAATGGCCATCAGGCATCGTCCTCGTCCTGGTGAAGCTTTTAGTCCAGTGGTGGGGCAGTAGGGGCAGGTAAACGTTAATCACACAGGTACCTGATTTGTGTCTGGAGACCAGGTCCGGTCCCAGAGATGAGGAAGGAGTCCCAGAGGACCGGAGATTGGAGCTGAGTCCGATGTGACAATGCAGGGCTTTTCGAATCCTGACGTGGTGTGGTATCACTTTAAATATCTGTTCTGCTGTCAGAGCAGACATCCTCATATTTGTTGTAGACCTGTTGGCACTGGCTTTGTGGGGGTCCTGAGTGGGCACTGAGGCACATCTCATGCATTATCCCCTCTGTCCCTGCAGCGCCCTCAGGGTAGGGGGCTTGCTTAAGCATTGGGGTGTCAGGTTGGGGTCTGCCATGCCTAGAGCACTTCCTCCTCCCTCTGCAGCCTCCCATCCTGGGACTCAGGACTGAGCTCACAAGGGCAGAGTTTAGACGTGGTCTGCAGGTGCGCCCGATAGCCCACCTGCCACATTTACCTTGTAGTTCATCTAACTTGGGATGGGAAGAGTTTAGGTTAGTCAGCACCTTTACGTGCCTGGGTTGTAAAGAAGCTTTGGGTACTTCTTATCGCTCCACGGACTGCAGGGCTGTGAAGGCCCAGGCTCTTACACCAGGGCCACTTCCCTCGTCCGGCTGGGAGCCAGGTCCGGACCTTCCCACTCCCTGCTTAGCAGTGGAGCCGGCCTGCGGGCCCCAGGCTGCGGGCAGCTGCGCTCTGCCCAGATACACACGCGCGCGCGCGCACACACACACACACACCACACTCACACGCTCCCCCGCCCCCTCTCTTTCTCCCCCTCTTCCTCTCTCTCACCCTCACCTCCCTCCACACCTCCCCTTGGCTGGGGTTGGAGGGCGATACACATTTTCACTTCATTGCAAAGGAGTCGTGGCCTCAGGGCAAAGCTGGGCCTTTGGTTGTCTGTGTTGAATGTTTCTCAGGAGCGGGTTGGAGGACCGTAACTGCCATGATGAGAAGGAGAGAAGGGGGCCTCTGAGGAGGGAGCAGGTCCACTGCCTGCTTTCTCCCTTGGCACTCCTGCGCCGGCCTCTTTATCCTACAAGGTGTCTTCTCATTCAGAAAAGGGAAAATTCTAGCAGTGGGTGAGAGGAGGGAGTCGTCATTTTCAAACCCTGGAAACAATAGCCTTGATTTAGGGTGCATAACACCCCTCGGTGGAATTGCCAGTAGCCTGGAAAGCCCTTCTCAACCGCCTGCCTTTTCCGTAGGAGGTTGGACACAGCTCTCTTCCTTCTGAGTCCCAGCCTGTGGTCCCACAGCCTTTGAGTGTTCTGCAGTCTCTCTCTTTTTAAAAATTTATCAAAAATAATGCATTTATTATAGAGAAACCACATAGGTTCTCTTATTTCTTTTTTCCTATAGCATCTTTTCACATTTTAATGGTTCTGAAATTAGGATGCATCTTAAAATAGGTTTGTGCATTTTGATACGATATTTCTTTAAATCCATGGGTGATTCCCAAACGACTACATCTTAGAACTGAGGAAATACAATAAAAGTACAGTTTGGGAAACAAAAATCTTTCAAACATGGAACCCATGGGAGAAAACAAAGCAAAAGGCATCCTTGGGAGTGGGAAGTTGGGGCCACTGCTTCCAATTTCATGTTTTCCGAGAAACTTTATGTATGACCGTTACGGGGAGAGATGCGGGCAAGGCCTGATCCTGTTCCGTCGTGTTTCTTTCTGTGAGGGTGACATACTTGGAGCAGACGTTCCCTGAGATTGTCCCCATACCACTCCTCCTTCAGGTTTCAGGTCAAACATATCTGCGTGTTTAGAGTAAGGACCTTTCTTTTCCCTTTGTTGCACTTGCTAACTTAGGATCGTTGGGTTTGAAAGAATGTGTTTTTCTTTTGCCAGTTGGCCTTTGGGCTTTCCAGAGGCCCCCTCAGAGAGCGTGGCGGTCGGGGCTCTGGGGACCATCCCAGTGGAGCCACCCCTGCCCCCCTGCCCTGCGCATGTGACAGTCCGAGGTCGTGGGCCTGCTGTGCAGTGTGGACACGGGATGGGGCTGCATCAGGGCCATTTTGTATGAAGAATGGAGGTGCTTTCAGCAGTTTGTGAGAACGGCCTGGAGCTTGTCAGATCAAGGACGGCTTCCCAAAGTCTAAGCCTCAGAAGCACGAGCAGGGAGATGCCCAGAGTGCCCTAGCGGGGACAGGGGTGGCAGCTGCAGAGCTCATCCCCAAAAGGGCACTGCTCCCAGTCTTCCGGGGGGCCCCCGTTGGGGTCCAGCCAGGGTGTGGGAGGTTGGTTAATACTCTGACCTGTTAGGCCACTGTGGGAGGAAGCAGCCCAGGCCCTGATGGTCCGTTAATGAGTATCTTGGAGAGAATGGGGAGAGCGCATCCTGGCCGGCCTCCGTCTCCTCTCCCGTGCCCTTGTGAACTCTTCCCACTAGCCGCAGCCCCACAGTCCCATGCACAGGACCTGTAAGACTCAAATCAAGGCTGGCTTCATCCTTGAATGCTGCTTAGAGGAAAATTTCTGCGGCTGAATACAAGAAGATGGCTCTTTAGACTATAAACAAGCAGCTGAGTCTTTTTAAATTTTCCTATCATGCTACAGTTTCCGACCTTGACTACCACTCGCAGAGCTTGTGCAGAGAAGAAACAGTGCATCTCCCAACTCCCCGCCCCCCCACCCCCCCCACCCAGTGCCCAGCAGAGTCCCGGTGACGGCAGCCCCTGGCCGGCCCGGGTCCCGGACAGAACAGGACGCCGTGCCAGGCTCACGGCGGGCGGTGCCCCTTTCAGGTGGCATTTCACACCCTATTGGACTTTTTTCTGCACCCTGTACTGTCCCCCGAGTAAGTGGTAATGAGCAACTTAATTTGCTGACTTCTCCAATCCCTTCTTGGTCCATGACAACAAAATTTGCTCTTTTCTCATTAGAACCACTTTTGTCAGTGTGTCTTTAATCAATGGCTTCCCCAGGGACAGTATTTTTAGAAGTTGTTATTTTTCACACTCTCCCTTTACCCCTCTTGGAAAATCTCTTCCCAGGGCCTCATGAAATGGACTAATGAGATGCCGCGCGAGTCCAGGCTGGAGTTAATTGGTGCAGGTACAAAGAAGCTGCTCACACACGCCCTCGGCTGCATCCTGCCTCACCTGCTGTCCTTTTCTCCATCTCTTTGGTGTAGGTTGCACAGACAGCAGATGGTGTGGATGCTGACCTCTGGAAAGACGGCTTATTTAAATCCAAGGTTACCAGATACCTGTGCTTCACAAGATCATTTTCCAAAGAAAATGTAAGTCTTAGTGGTTTTCTGTTTGCTAAGTGAGCACAAGTCATTTACATTCCTGTTTGAAATCTCCTCGTTTTTTGGTTGTGGTTTATTTTCATCACTATGTTAATTCATCTGTGGTTTTAGTGAATGGGGTACAGCAGCCTGTGCTGTGTTTCACTTATTAACAGTATTATTAACCGCATACCCAAGTGTACAGTGAATTCCATTAAAACGTGTTCTCCGAAGGAGACTAGGAGATTTCTCTCACAGCTCTTGTCTGCCTGCCTTTCCTCCAAGTAACAAATCACAGGGTAGTACGGAGGTAAGTGTCTTCCGGGGGAGCTGGATTTAAAGCTGACCAACAGATGGGAGCATAGCTAGAAGGATGCCACGTGGTCACCCCTCCCCCAGACATGGCCTTGTGGACTTTCTCCCCGGGTCTCTCTGACATATGACATTTCATTGTTTCTGCAGGTAGGTATCCACCCCACAGGCAGATTTCTTTTACTGTGTTGTTTTTAATACTTAAGCCCATAGATTAGGAAATTTTAAAGACATCTACTAAAGCTCTTCCAACAAAGTATTCTAACGGGTGGCTTAGAAAAAAGAGAAGTGGCTTTCGTGAGTGTCCACCCTGTGTGAGACCTGTCCTGGGCACTGTGCAAATATGCTGCTTCTGTCCTCAGATAGGCTCTTGAAGTGCTAGCTCCTTTCTGACATCAGGGAGTTTTCATGCTGGTCCAAGGCCACCTGTCTTCCCTAACTGCAAATAGGGAAGTCAGATTTTCATTTTTAAGGTGACATTTTATTTTGGGCCTGAATGCTAAAAAAAAAAAAAAAAAAAAAAACCAGCCATTACACAGTCATTCAGCTATGAAAGAGCCTGGTGTGTGGAGAACAAAAAAAAAAAAAAAAAAAAAAATTGGGTGGGAAATATTTTTATAAATTTTATTATAACAGTAATACATGTTCATGATTTATAAAGAAAAAAATCAGGTTCAAACATCCCCATTCAGAAGCATGGAAGGGGAAAGTCAACGGTCTTTCTCCATCACAAACCCCACAGCCCTGTGGTCCTATCACAGTCCTCGTGCGTCCCTGCAGCATAAGCTGGCTGTGGACAGTCACACAGTTCTCTGGCCCACACTCTCTTCCACCAGCCATTCCTGTTGTTTGTGGGTAAGTCTTTGTTAGGAAAATGATTCCTAACATACTCAGGGAGAACTCATTGCTTTAATTTTTTCCCACTAATGATGAGAGTAATACATGCTTGCTGTAACGAACAGAGTTTCTGGTGGAGTAGGGGCTAGTCCTGGCAGGTGAGCCTGCGGTGGGTCTGAGCAGGTCCCTCAGGTCACGGTGCAGCCGAGGAAACCCCAGGAACAGGTCCGAAGGCCGGGTTGCCCTTCCAGACGTGGGGCTCGTGATCTTAGGGGTAGTGCCCCCTCGGCCCCATCCTTCCCTCCTGCGTCCACATCCACATACAGTTCACTCTTGTCTCCTTTGTCCCTGGAGCTTACCTAAACCTTTTTTGAAACTAGTCGTATTCTTAGCTTTTGTCACCTCTTTTCTGCCCACTGGCTACCCTTTCTGCAGAAGGTCCGTGTGTTCACTGCCGCTCAGGGCTGTGAGGACCAACTCCTGAGGGCTGAGCATCTCATTCACACCCTCACTCTGCCTGGTGGTTTCATGTGTTCACTCCTGGTCTCTACTCAGCCTCAGCCTCTCCTACTGAAGAGGAGACCGTGGCCGCAGAGGACAGCTACGATCTCGTTGGTCATTTTTGATTTCTGTTTTTGTTGCGTTTCCTTGAAGGCCGTGGGGTGTCAGTACTCTAGGCCAGAAGAGCCCCCTGATCCCTTGGAGTGGGGACAATGACAAGTCTCAAAATGATAGAGAGAAGTCACTGGGGCTTGTTAATTTTAGGCATCACGGGTAAGTGGATGATAGAAAATACACCGATTTAGTCAACATTTGTCGAACGTTCAGGAGATGTTCCTAGAGTGCCTGCTATGCGTGTCTTGCTCCATGAGGGCTGGGCAGACGTGGGGAGGTGGGTGTGATGAGGGGATGCAAGATGAGGACAAGGGCAGTGGGAGAATCCTCTGCCCCTCTTTTGGGGCAGTAAGGAAATTAGGTGCATTTTATTTTCATTAAAAGAATGAATGGGTCCTATAGTGAGATCCAGAGGGATACAGCTGAAGGGGTGGCAGGGGCCCACTTGCCAGCCCAGGATTAGAGCAGGAATAAGGCATATTTTAATGTTACAGCCGGTCTGTCCCGGCCCTGCTGTCAGAGCCAAGACTTTGCATGACATAATTTTTTACAACTGCAAAGGAGGGATGTGGAATCTCAAGACTGGACAGATTCTTAATTAGGTGACTTGAGACTCCCTGTGTAGGAGTTTGGGGAGACTCCTTTGGAACCTAAATTCCTTTCCCCCAATAATGCTATTAATACAGAAACCTGGCTTTGGAGTGACATTGCTTCCTGGGGAAGGGTTGAGATTAATTGCACTTTTCATGCCCTGTACTTTCTGCATTACCTGTAATAATAATGTACATAGATTAGGTAGGGAGGATATTAAACAGAAGAATTTATGAACATTTGAATATTAAGTTGGTTATCTGTGGCTACCTTAAATGCAAGGTTGTCAAAAATAATTACAGTATACTAGCAAATACTGGCTACCAGAGACAATACAAATACCCTGAGTCAGTGCATATTGGGCTTTTGGCATGAATCATTTGCTCAACAAGGATTGGGAGTACGTTCTTCATATGTATGAGGAGGAAATGAAAGAGAGCACGGGATGGGGGAGGGGAGAGGAAGAAGCAAAATTAATGGTGTCGCAGACTTACTGTATTAAACCCGGTGCAGTGGCAGCCCCTGCACGGAGGGACCACACTTGGGCTGCGGGAAGCTCTGACAGTGCAGGCTCCCGTTCCATATGCACAGGAGGGGTTTTTTCATGCTTTTTTTTAATGGCTGCACCACTGATGTTCTGGTTTTATGGTCAGGGACATTTGTAGAGTGTGGAGTGTGAGGTCGCTAAGTGGTTTGCAGTTGACTTCTGTAAAACCCAGCTTGTCAAGTAAAAGACGTTTGAGAAGGATATTGATGAACACCCGTCCATCTATGGGGCAGGAAAACATACCCAGTTGTTAATTTCTCAATGCAGAAAACAGCGATGACATGGAAAAGCAACTGCCATGAAAAAAAATTATGATAGATTAGATCAGGTGATTCTGAAAGCAGCTGATGCTTGCGAGTTGGGTTAATGGTTCAGACCCTTCCTCCACAGTCAGAGATTTATTCCGCATCAGTGAGGGTTCCGCTTTCCACTTGCTGCGCTGATCTGTGCATTGTTTTCCTGAGACCCAGCTACCTGAAATGTAATAATATTAAATCCTCAGCAAATACCATATTTCTAGAGAAACGGTTTTGTGACCACAGTGCCGAAAAAACACTGGTCATAGTTTACACTTGCCATTTTGACCTTCATGGCTAAATTTCAAGAATTTATTTCATCTGTGTACTTTTGGTTTATAATACATTTATTAAATATACTTTTAATATATCTATTGATATTGTTTAGATTCATCATCCAAGCAAATCCAGTTTGATTTCTGATTCTGAGTGGCCTGCCCAGTTAAAAATGTACCAAAAAACATTAATTTATTCAGCAGATAATTATTGAGCACCTACTGTGTGCCCAGATCTATGCTAGGCTTGGATATATAGTAGTAGCAGAGATAGTTTTGGTCCTCGTGGCTCTCAAACTCTAGTGGGGAAGCAGATATTAAATAAGAACCTCACAAATATGTCATTATAAATTGATATGAAGGAAAATTGAGAGTACTGAGAGAGGACATAGCGTAGAGTTTAGATGATAGGAATTCCCTGATTGGCTTTCAGGGATGGTGTTGGCACTGCGCAGGATGGGGTGGGGCACAGAGACGGAGGGGCACGCCCTTCTCTGAGCAGGACGCCTGAGGAGTTGCTGTGCAGGGCAAGGTGGTGGGGTCGTCCGGGAACGCAGAACAGGTAAACTGAGAGTGTGCTCATGGGGACTTGTGGGGATGAGGTGCTTCTGGAAGGTGAGCATTCCAAGTGCATTGCTAGTATCCTGACAGGAGAGATTTGGGATCAGAAGGCATCATTCTTTTTTTAACTGAAGAATTTAATGAAATCTCCGAGGTGGGCCCACATATCTAAGTTGTAGGGTAGATCGCTTTAGAGCTTGTTTCCAGCTTGAAATGTGGGCTGCGAGTGCCAGTGCGTTTGCAGAGAATTCTCTCTTGCAATTACAGGATGGCACGCTGTCTTCGAAGATATTTTTGCACTGGTTATGGAAACGGCGCACTGTGGACCGCGTGCACTACCACTAAGTAGCAGCTATAGGAGGCCCTTGTGCGTGTCATTTTAGAAGATGTGTAACATTAGGCAGCAGGGCTTTTCACTGTGTATGAGTTTATGATTCGTGGGGTTTTACAGAATGTGTCTAGCCACCGAAATGTGTGTCAGTATGCAGACTGGCGATCACTTAGGAGTGTGATTGGTTCTCTGTTAGGCTGAGATGCAGCTCTCCCTGTGCAGCGACCACCCCAGGAATGTTCTCTTTCTAAACCTGCTACCCCAAGAGCTGATGCTCAGGGCTCATCTTGCTAACCAAGGCCACATCTGAGTGAGTGGCTTTGAGGTTCTGCAGATGAAACTCCTCCCCGGGGGCCAGCAGAGTCCCTGTGTAACTGCTGGGGAACATTAAATGACACCTACTCTAATTAACCTGCTGTCGTAAAGCTGCACAAGTCTTGTGTTAAATATGCATTTTGAAGCCAAAATGGCAAACCCACTACAGGCGTGTTCAGATTAATCATCTATATCTCTCTTCTTTCTTCCCAAGAGCCATTTAGGGAACGTGTTAGTGGACATGAAGCTCATCGACATCAAGGACACTCTGCCTGTCGGCTTCATCCCAATTCAGGAGACGGTAGACACACGTGAGTCACCCCTTACTACTACTTGTCACGATGAGAATTTTCTTCCTTCAGGTATATTTTTAGACATTTTTATGTGCATTTTTCTTCGGAAACATTTTAGGAGGCCTTACTGCGTGCCCCAAATAAACCCTGCTGCTTTTGACATATGCCTGACTTGGTTCTCCAAGGAGTTCTCAGTGTTCTGGGTAGCGGCATGTAAATGAGCAGAACAGTGCTCCCTGCTGAATCGGCTCACTCAGGAAGGGGACAGTGAAACCGGTTATAGTTTGTCCTTAGCCCGTTCTCCGGTGCTGCTGAAGCCAAGCTTGGCATGAGACCCAGAAGCAAAAGGAAAAAACCAAAAGCACGCAGGGATCACAAGTGCAATAATATCTCCATTTTGGGCTCTTGGAGTACACGAGAAAAGTCAGAACCAGAAAGACTGCAGCTTAGAGTTCTCAGGATCCGAAATTGAGGGAAGACTCTGATCCCTGAGCAGCACAGAGCGGGAGTGAGTGGCTGACACGTCGGCTCTTCTTCGGGATCCTGGGGCACTTCGAGGTTCTTGTTGTGCACGCCGGTTGTCAAAGAGAGCTGGAAACCTCTGGGTAGTTGAGCCTCCTCATTTTGATGTGCTATAACTTGTTCTATTTTAAATTACTTATGACCAATGTTAGGATATCCACAACAGTGATGCAGTAAATAAAAAACAAATACACAGAATCCTCTCTTTATGACACATGACCCATTTATGAAACTCTGCATTTCACTTTTTGTCACACATACTTTATTTTTCCATAGTTAGCCCCATTTTGGACCTACTTCTTTTTTTTTTTTTTTTTTTGCTGTTTTCTTGCAAGCATTTCTTATGGACCAGACTTTCCCTATTTACACAGACCCCCACATAGTTGTTATTTTAATGAAACAAGTGGATTGCATTGTATAGCCTACTTGTCTTAATAGTCTCCTCACTTTTGGACATTGGGCTGCTTTTGTTTGTTACTGACGTGTATTAGCTAATAATTGTGATAGTTGGTATTTAGTGTGTCTTTATGCTAAACGCTCTACATACCTGATCTCATTTAATCTTCAGTAAGACCCCTATTTGGAGATGGGTATTATTATACCCATTTCACATATGAGAAAAATGAGGCACAGTAACTACTTAGGGTTTAAAGAGCTTATCCAAGGTTACACATCTAGAAGTGGGGGAATAACTAGATGACACACACAAGCGTGACTCGCCACACGTTTAACCATAGTGCCACTATGTAAAAGCATGTGTTTAAGCACCTTTTACCAATAGATTTTTATATATATTTATGTATTGGAGTTTTGGGGATAACAGCTTTCTTGAGGTATAATTCGCATACCATACAATTTACCCATTTAAAGTTACAATCCGGTGGTTTTTAGTATATTCGCAGAGCTGTGCAACCCTTACCACAATCAATTTTAGAGCATTTCATCACCCCAAAAGAAACTGTACCCGTTAGCAGTCAATCTCCATTTCTCCCTAGTCCTCTCCTCCCTACCCCCCTGCCAGCCCTAGGCAGCCACTAATCTACTTTCCGTATAGATTCGCCTGTTCTGAACATTTCATATAAATGAAGTTGTATAATCTGTAGTCTTTTGTGTCTGGCTTCTTTCACATAACATAATGTTGTCAAGGTAGGTTCATGTTGTAGCATGTCAGCACTTCATTCCTTTTTTTGTTGCCAAGTAATATTCTATTATATGGATATACCATTTTGCTTATCCATTCAATTGATGGATATTTGGGTTGTTTCACTTAGGGTTATTATGAATAATGCTGCTTTGAACACTGATGCACAAACTTTTGTGTGGCCGTATGTTTTCATTGCTCTTGGGTATATACCTAAGCAATGGAATTGCTAGGTCATATGGTAACTCCATATTTAACTTTTTGAGAAACTACCAAACTGTTTCTCAAAGGAGCTCTACCCTTTTACATTCCAGCCAGCAGTGTTTGAGGGTTCCAGTTTCTCCACAACTTCAACACTTGTTATTGTCATTCTTTTTAATTCTCACCATCTTAGTTGGTATGCAGTGGTCTCTCGTTGTGGTTTTGATTTGTGTTTCCCTTATGGCTAATGATGTTGAACATTTTTTTATATCCTTATTAGCCATTTGTTATTTTCTCTGGAGAAATGGCTATTCTAATTCTTTGCCCATCTAAAATTGGGTTTTCTTTTTATGATTGAGTTGTAAAAATGTTTTAATATATTCTCGATATGTCCTTTATCAGTTATATGATTTGCAAAAATTTTCTCCCATTCTGTGGGTTTTCATTTCACTTTTTTTCTTTTTTTAAATTGAGGTATAGTTGATGTACAGTTATTCCATTTTCTTGATGCGGTCCTTTGAAACACAAAAGTTTTTTATTTTGGTGGAGTTCCAGTTATCTATTTTTTTTTCCTTTGTTGCTCATGCTGTTGGAATCACACCCAAGAAACCATTGCCAAATCCAAGGTCACCAAGATTTATGCCTGTGTTTTCTTCTAAGAGTTTTATAGTCTCAGCTCTTTCATTTATGTCTTTGATGCATTTTGAGTTAAAGTTTGTGAATGGTGCCAGATAGGGGTTCAGATTTGTTCTTTTTTTAAAAATGTTTTTATTGAAGTATAGTTGATTTAAACAAATGCATTCTTTTGCTTGTGAGTATCCAGTTGTTCCAGCACCATTTGTTGAAAAGACTGTTCTTTCCCCCGTTGAATTGTCTCAGCATCCTTGTTGAATACCAGTTGACCGTAAGCATGAAGGTTTGTTTCTGGTCTCCAAGTTCTCTTGCATTGATCTATATATGTCTTTCCTTATGCCAGAACCACACAGTCTTGGTTACTGGAGCTTTGTAGCAGGTGTTGGAACCAAGTGGTATGAGTCCTCCAACTTTGTTCTTCTTTGTCAGGATGATTTTGGCTATTCTGGGTCCCTCAGATTTCCACGTGACTTCTAACATTAGTCAGTTTCTGCAAAGAAGCCAGCTGGGATTTTGAGAGGAATGGTGTTGAATCTGTAAGATCAGTTTGAACGTGTGTAGATTTTGAATGATTTCCTTGTGATGCGTTTACAAGCACTTGAGGCTCTGCTGGGTCATGTGTCCTTTACGGCCTGTTCCCGACCTTCCTCTACAGAGGTCCCCAAGCTTTTTGGCACCAGGAACCGGTTTCGTGGAGGACAGTTTTTGTCGGGGGGAGGGGAGGATGGCTCAGGCAGCAGTGCCAGCGACGGGCAGCGGCAGATGAAGCTTCGCTCGCCGGCCGCTCACCTCCTGCTGTGCGGCCCGGTTCCTAACGGGCTGAGGACCGGTACCGGTCCACGGCCCGGGAGTTCGGGACCCCTGCTCTGCAACATACTTCTTACCTTCAAGCACCCCATGCTTTACCCAGACGGAGCCACTTACTGTGCCGTCTTCATGCTCCTTTCTTTTCGGACTCCAAGTATTTGCATTGTTGTTTTCCTGGCCTGAAAGCCCCTTCCCTCAGCTCTGAATATCCACACCCCATGTCTCTCAAGGGCGAGCTCAAGACTGCGTGAAACAGCCTCTGATCCCTAGATGTGAGTCTGAAGCAAGCTCTCTCTCCTCTCCACAGTCAGCCACAATGGATGTGTGTCTGCTGTAGGCACTGCAGGCTTTGGGATATAAAGATGAGCCTAGGAAAAGAACCCACAAGGAGCTCAGTCTGGCGGGTGGCTGTAATCAGTCAGAGGTCAGGGGCCCCACCTGCCTTCTCTACTGCTTTTCACCTGCCTGGCACAGCACACCTGTGTTGAAGGGAGGGCGGAGAGTAAGCAAATGCCAGGAACAGTGGTGGGAAGCCAAAGGGAGTGGTCGATTCTGCTTCCGAGTTCCCGTCTTTACCTCTGTTAGGACAGACTGCACCAGGCATCATGGGAAGAACTTGGGCTCTGGAGTCAGACTCTTCTAATATTGAGTCTGGCTCTGCCACTTACAGATGAGGGACCCTGGGCAAATGACTTCAGCCTCCTGGGCCTCAGTTTCCTCAAATGGGGGGTGGATATTTACCTGTTTTCTTCATATCTTTGCTACTTACTTTCTTCGAAGGCAATATCTGTGCTTAATTCATCTTTGAATCACCTAAGGTACCTGCCATACACAGTGCCTTGATCAGAGGATGGGCTCAATAAAGATAAGCTTTATTATCCTCTGTTGCCAAATTAACTTCCAGGAATACCAATTCATGTTGCCACTAATGATCGTGGCTTGTACCTGTTTTCCACCGGCCTGCCAGCATAGGCTTTACATTTTTTATTTAGTTTTACTATCTAATTTTGTTTAATTTTCACTTATTATTAGCAAAACAATATTTTCACAAGTGTTCGCTGCTTTTGCTTATTCTTATATGAATGGTCTCTTTAAGAACTAAAATTGCCTTGTAGACTTTTTGTATTAACTTCTACTTTTCCCCTGTGTTTTTCTTAGTTTTAAAATTTGCATTGTCATTCGTTTTTGACAACTAAGTGGCTTAAAATGTCTGTATATTGATATACTATAGAGCCAAGGGAGTTCTCATCCTGCATTTTCCTCTCGATTTGTTGAACCAGCTGAGCGAGGAGGCCCAGGGCTGAGTCCTGGTCTGGCTGCCGTGGGGCCCCAGTGATCCTGGGAAGTCCCCCCACCGTGACTGGGGGGTGCACTGGTTGCTGCCCCATGGACATTCTGAGGTTGGGTCCTGGCACCTCCAACAAGTGTCTTATCACACAAGGAAGGGTGAGTTTAGGGTCACCTATTCATTTAGGGTCATGCGGTCATTCATGGAGCCTTTACCCAGGGACAGGTGAGCTCAAGCTGACCAGATAAACGTGTGGTCAGCTCTGTGATGTTTGAGAGCATTTAGGGTCCTGATTTTATAAAATCAGCCAGAAAGATGAGACTCCTGTAATTAATTTAAAATACGGTTTGTTGCAATCTCTATAGCACTTAAAAAACTGGAAGACTGTTTGTTTTAGTAAAGTGCTGTGTCCTTTCTCTGTGTTCATTAGCGTGACTGAACACAATTCTGTGGACTCTGTATGTTTGCTTAAAATCAGGCCTGTGTAAGCATGTGTAATTAGTGGCTCCATCTCTTACCCGGAGTTTGCTGCAGATGGAAGAATGGAGCAAAGAGCAGCTGGCAGAGCAAGTACATAAAAGACCTGCATCTTAGTTTACTTTGAGGAAAGGTCTCTCCTCCTTCACACTTTCAAAGGCCTGATCTTATCAGCTCATAGTTTTTGAAGCTGCAGGGTTGCTGCGGACAGTTTACCTCCAGTTACCACCCCTGCCTTCTTGGATACGATATTTGGGGTCTGGATTCAGTATCCAGTATTATTACTCATAGCTGGTAGATCTGGTCTAGCCCTCAGTTTCCTCACTAGGAAAAGAACCCACAAAGTTTCTGAGTTTCCATCTGGTTCCCCCAAAATATCAGCACCTGATTCTAATCTCCCCTTGGTAAAAATCAAGACCAGCAGCAGGACTGCACTTCCCTCTTTATCCTGCTCCCTGATTTAAATGTGCTTATTTCCTGCCACAGGACTGAAAGGTCTTGAAAATCAATGCCAAACACTGACACAAATTGTATGCCAGAGGCTTACTTACAATAATACGGTGAGGGGCTTCCCTGGTGGCGCAGTGGTTGAGAGTCCGCCTGCCGATGCAGGGGACGCGGGTTTGTGCCGCGGTCCGGGAAGATCCCACATGCCGCTGAGCGGCTGGGCCCGTGAGCCATGGCCGCTGAGCCTGTGCGTCTGGAGCCTGTACTTCGCAGTGGGAGAGGCCACAACAGTGAGAGGCCCACATACCACAAAAAATTAAAATAAAAAAATAATGGTAAGAACATCCATGGCTGTTCTTTTTTTTTTTTTTTTTTTTAAAAAAGATGTTGGGGGTAGGAGTTTATTAATTAATTTATTTTTGCTGTGTTGGGTCTCTGTTTCTGTGCGAGGGCTTTCTGTAGTGTGGCAAGTGGGGGCCACTCTTCATCGTGGCGCGCGGGCCTCTCACTGTTGAGGCCTCTCCCGTTGCGGAGCACAGGCTCCAGACGCGCAGGCTCAGTAGTTGTGGCTCACTGGCCTAGTTGCTCCACGGCATGTGGGATCCTCCCAAACCAGGGCTCGAACCCTTGTCCCCTGCATTAGCAGGCAGACTCTCAACCACTGTGCCACCAGGGAAGCCCCATGGCTGTTCTTTACTGAGCACTTTCTGTGTGCCAGGCACTGGGCTAAGGGAAGCATATGTGTCATCACATTTCATCCACCCAGTGTCCCTATGGCCTCAGGTTTCATTAACTCCCTTTTACCGATAACTTAAGTCACTTGCCTAAGATTATGGTTCTGGATAGTGGTGGAGTTGGAATTTCACCCCAGATCTAGCCGACTCGTGTACTGAATGGCTGCAGTTGATTGAAAGTCATGTTTAAAAACCACAAATGAACAAACAAAAAACACGTGGGTGGTTGTTCACCTTTGGCAGTTAGCTGGGGTACCAACTCATCACTCTAAGACTTGATAAATAAAAGAATCACATATTTATCTCTCCTTTCCTATAACAAAGCATGTTTCAGGGAGACCAGGTAGTTGAAAAATAAGATGTTTTTTATATAGAAAAATTCCAGCTAATAAATGCAGAAGGAATGACAGAAAATCACTATGTTGATGACTTTAATGAGATTATGAATCTAGGCAACAGTCATCAGGGGATGAGAAAACCTCATGAGCATGGTTGTTGGGGACTTTATAACTGAGGTACCAACAGCAGTGGGACCTACCGAGGGTGGCCCAGCTGAGCCCCAGGCCGCACGTGTGACACCGTCGGATGTACGTTGCATCACCTGTTGGGTGCTCCTGCCTGATCGGAATCGAATCGAGCCTTTCACTCTGCCGGTTTACAGGAAGTACAGGGGGTGACCTGAGTTCTCCATCCTATCAGTGCCCTGAAGATAAAGGGAAGGTGGAGAGGTTGCCACAGAACAAAAGAGGCCTAACAACCAAATGCAGTGCACAGACGGTGTTTGGGTCTTGGTCCAGACAAACCAACAATTAAATGACACTTTTGAGATAATGGAGAAAACTTGAGTATAGACTCTTGGATGATGTTAAGGAATTATTGTTCATTTTGTTAGGAATGATAACAGTCATGGTAAAAAATAATAATAATTTTTTTAAAAAAGCCTGCCATGGATACCTACTGAGATTTTGGTGGGTGACATGACATGGTGTTGGGGAGTCACTCTAAATCTCCAGCAAAGCTGGAGGGGGTGGGGGAAGGAGTTGAAACCAGGTCGCCCATTGTTGACAGTGTTAAAACCAGATGATGGGAACATGTGGATTCATCTTACTGTTCTCTCTGTTTGGGGGAATGTTTGAAAATTTCTGTAATAAAAAGTGAAAAAGGACTTCCCTGGTGGTCCAGCGGTTGAGACTCCGCGCTTCCAACAGCAGGGGGCGCGGGTTAGATCCCTGGTTCGGGGAACTAAGATCCCACATGCCATGTGGCGTGGCCAAAAAGTAAAAATTTTAAATATAAATAAATAAAAAATTTTTTAAAAAAGTGAAAAAGAAAAATGACCATGTAGTGAAATGTGTTGACACTCAGGATACAAACAAATGTGTGTTTGTATCTGATGGCTGGAGCAGCGAGCAGGTTGTAGTCGTGGGTTTATTCCAGGATGCTCCTTGCAGAGGTGTGTGTGCCCTTTGGGCCCCTTCTCGGCAGGGGTTGTCGGGGGTCAGGCCCCGAATGCAGAGCAGGGTGACTGGGCCTGTCCACAGCAGCCCTGCGTCCAGCCCTTCTTTCGGGTGACTTGGATGGCTGGTCACTTCCACCGCCGGGAAGGGAACGTGACAGGAGACATGGTGTTGAAAACGGAGACGTGGGCACCTCTGGAAGACTCATCCCTTTTCTTGTCCTTTCCTTCAGAGGAAGTGGCTTTTAGGAAGAAGAGGCTGTGCATTAAATTCATCCCACGGGACTCAACGGAAGCTGCCATTTGTGACATTCGGATCATGGGCCGGACCAAGCAGGCCCCTCCTCAGTACACGTTCATTGGGTAAGTCTCAACAACCCCAGTCTCATCTCTGCTGTCTGCCGAGGGTGCTCACGTCACCCCTGGGGACCGGGTCCTGAGACCTTCTGTGTGACCCGTGGGCTCAGCCGTCTGCCTCTCATCAGCCTCTGGCCTTAGCTCTCCTTGCTGCCCTTCCTACCTAGGAGGCCGCTGGTTCAGGACACCATGCTCCTGACCAGTATTCAGAAGTTCTAGAATTCATTCGCCTTGGTCTTGATTGATCTCACTGGGGTCACGTGCACCCTGAGCCCGTCGCTGCTACCAGGAAAATGTCAATCTCTGATTGACCAAGTCTGAGCTGAAAGTGGGGTCAGCTCCATTGGAACTCAGGCACTGGGAATGAGGGGTGGCTGCTCCCCGAACATGGAGGGAAGGTAAAGAGTCAGAAGAGGGATGAAGGGATGCTGAATGTCCAAAAGATAATAGGTGTTCACCCATTATACTCAGTCAGCCGAAATTCGGGTCTCTCAAATTAATAGTGTGGTTGAGGGTTTTCGGCCTCTTGGCCGTGTGCCTCTCCCTGGCCGGCTTTGCAATCTTCTTGCTTATCCCTGTGGGTCCCTACATCATGGATGCGTTCTACTACTTGGCTTTTGAGGTCGGCCTCCTGGATCTTGCTCATTTGAGCCCAGACCCTCCTCTTTACTCGAAAAGCCACGGCCTTTACTTGAAGGTTGCTCACAGACTGGGTGATAGAGAGAGAGAGAGATAGAGCTGTGGTGTTTGCTTGAAGCACGTGGGCAGCGGGTGTCACAGAAATAGAGGTTATCTTCATCTCGGTGCACGATAGCTTGTTTGGACTCTTCAGCTATAGAATCTGATTCTCTGTCTCAAGATCTTGTGGTCCTTAAGAAGGCCTCAGGCTTCCCTGGTGGCGCAGTGGTTAAGAATCCGCCTGCCGATGCAGGGGACACGGGTTCAAGCCCTGGTCCGGGAAGATCCCACATGCTGCGGAGGAACTAAGCCCACGCGCCACAACTACTGAGCCTGCACTCTAGAGCCCACGAGCCACAACTACTGAAGCCCGCGCGGCTAGAGCCCGTGCTCCACAACAAGAGAAGCCACCGCAATGAGAAGCCCACACACTGCAAACAAAAATAGCCCCCACTCACCACAACTAGAGAAAGCCCGCATGCAGCAACGAAGACCCAACGCAGCCAAAACCTGCGCTCTAGAGCCTCCGAGCCACAACGGCTGAAGCCTGCGCGCCTAGAGCCCGTGCCCTGCAACAAGAGAAGCCACTGCAATGAGAAGCCCGCGCACAGCAACAAAGAGTAGCCCCTGCTCGCCGCAACTAGAGAAAGCCTGCGCGCAGCAACAAAGACTCAACGCAGCCATAAATTAATAATTAATTTTTTTAAAAAAGGACTCTATGATCATACCCTTTCTACACACTCAAAAATCCTGTTTTGCAACGTGGTTTAAAGTCATTATGGAAACAGGATTATGGAAGTAGAAAATAGGTAAGAAAATAACCACACTTCAGGTATCTTAGAAACAGCCATTTGCATACAAATAGTAGAAACCAACAATTTAATAATTACTACATGTATTATGTATATTCAGTTGCTATGTGTATTCAGTTCTTTAAAATTACACACTATGCTACTTTAAAAGATTCAATTTTTAACCAATTTAAACAATTCTAAAGAATAGATTCTTACCATATATGTCTTGGTAATCAAAACTAGAATCCTTTTTTTATATCATTTTGAAAAGATTGCTAAATAAAGTATATTTTTGTTTCATCTTGGGGCAAAAATTCTTTTTCAGAGGAAGACAATTCCAGTGTTATTTTTAAGGAACGAGAACTCAGTGTTCAGAGCTCTGTCACTGTTTCTTAAAAATGGGCACAGTTCCACAGGTTACTTTGCAAAGGTCTGGGGCTGTCAGACTGGGAACAGCTCCTCCAAGGCCTGACTGTGGCCTGATACCGAGAGGTGGCAAAATCAGTGCAGCTGATTGGAATCAACCATCTGATAAGACACGGCTGTGGTTCAGAATAGTTCCGCGGTGTACTGAGAGGCTACCAGAAGAATCCTCTGAATAAATCTGTTCTCATTTTTTGGAGGGATGATCTTCCTCTACGTCCCAATGTGTAGTTCTGTGTGGCAGCTGAGCAGTTGGACGTTGATGTGTCTAAAATAATCCTGTTACAGTTCCTGCGAGTATGCCTGTCTCATAAACACTTGTGACCGTGGGGCATGGGGCCGGGCTGCAGGGGTGTGTGCATATCAAATAACAGGAACCCTGACATGGCATCCGTCGGGTCCTGTTGTCACTACCCTTAGTTGTGGTGGTTCATGGGGCACATGCCTCGGGCTCTGTGAAGATGTCTCCCAGACTGACCCTGAGAATGAGGCTGACTCCAGGTGACACCAGGCAGTGAGGAGCTGTACCCTGGAGGTGGGGGGCAGCGGGAGGGGGCGGCACGGCGTGGAGCTGGGTGGGGCTAGTTCTCCCCATAGCTAAATACCAGGCACACGTGTCAGCCCCGTGCCCTATCTGTCTCGCCCTAACCACACGAAGAACTTGAAGCAGATGATCGCACAAATACCCACAATGAAATGGCGGAATACAAAGAATTTTGCAGACCGAGAACCAAGGAAAATGTTGATAGTACATAGTAGGAAGGCAGGCCCAGGGGTGGGGGAAGAAGATGGCCACGTCAGACGGGCCTGCTGAGTTGGGACAGTTGCCGTCACGCTAGGCTTTGAACTGTGATGCCCAGAGCACAAAGGGAGGTGATGTAACCCACCTTCATGGGCGAGAATCGATTCCCTGGCGTCTGAGGCGATTCTCTTAAATGAGTTGGTTTGCTTTGTAGCTCAGGTAATTTTATGTTAAACGGTGCCATGAAGATTTCTCTTTTCTCCTAAAGGGAGTTGAACAGCATGGGGATCTGGTATCGAATGGGCAGAGTACCAAGAAATCATGACTCATCTCAACCCACGACGCCCTCCCAGTCATCAGCTGCTTCCACCCCAGCCCCCAACCTTCCCAGGTGAGGCCCTGTCAGTGGCATCTTGTTCTGTTATGCATGTCACAGAGTCATGTGGTCTTGGGTCCCACTGCGTAACATCTTAGAACCCCTCCACCTGGTATCTGCGGAAACATTGCAGAAGCGATATACCTTTAGAGGAGATTTTACAAAGCCAGTTAGAAATCTTTGCGTTACATGAAAGTAAAAGCCATTCTGTACTGCACCTATTCTGCAGGCTCCTAACATAGCAGAATATGCAACTTAAAATGGGCTTGTTATTCTAAAGAGCTCACAGTCGCACACAGACACATGACTTGTAGCCACGCTGCTGGGAGTGCTGGCCGTAAAAGGTGGAATTCCTTCTCTGCCTTGGCCAGCAACTCTTTCAACTCCAGGAGGGTTGGTAGGTAGTTTTGTTCATTTCCATATTGTTCCTGTTTCCCAAAGAGCTGCAAACTAAGAGATAGGTACTTTGGGTAGGAGAGAATAGTGAGAAGTTTTTCAGGGGCTGTTAGTTTTAATAGTTGTTTCCACAGAGAAACTTGGGTGAGCAGACTGGTCTCTGCACCTGATTTCCGTTGGAGCAGAGGCAGTAGTGGTTTCAACACCTTCTGTCCGATCAAAAACCTCTGCATCATTAGCAGTAAATTATTTGAGGACAGGGAACAAACAGCAATGATAGACTAAGCTTGAGAAAGGAATTACAAAAGTAAATAAAACCAGTACGAAGTGGTGAGGTGGTGCCATTTGGAGCTGGACGTAACATAAATGAGGACGGATCTCAGAGCTTCCACGTGGGCAGTTCGAGGTGTGCAAAATCGGCCAGGAACAGGACAAAACCATTACTGGGTGCTTCCCCCTCCCCACGCCCCACGGTCCACACCCTGCCCCCAGGAGTCAGGGGAGAGGGTGGTACAGGCGGTCCCCTGCGCCCTGTTCCTCTGCTGGGCTTTCCGCTGCCTCAGACGAACGCACAGCCGTGAGCCGGCAGCTCGGGGCCTGTCCTTCGGGGTGTCCTCCAGAAGACAGTCTGGCCTTTTTCACTCTCGACAGTTTCACAAACCAAGAGCGGTACTTAATCGTATCTACCCCTGCCATCGCCTGAAACTTGAGGAGTATTGACAGTTTTCAGTTTCACTTTGGTGTGAAGAGATATGACTAGCTGATGAGCTTCCCAGGGTTGCGCGTCTTTGGTTTAGGAGTATAAGGCTCGCACAGCTCTGTAGCACTTTGGAGTTCCTTTCTCACTGCCCAGGGCACCGTCGAGGCTGCGGTTCCCGTCACGTGTGCTCAGGGTCAGCTCAGGCCCGTCGCCTTGGAGAGGTTCCAGCTGCTTCCTGTTGACATTATATGGTCTGGAAGGGCCTAGAAATAGGCACCACCTCAGGGCAGGTTTTAACTTCCTGTGAGATAAAGGAAGAGCTCAGATTCTCCACTTAAGGCAGGAAGAGCTATCTCCCCAGAAGCTAGCCGGTCAGCGTGGGCGCACGGGCTCTAGGAACTGAAGCCAGGGCACCCGAGAACACAGGCCACAGAGAGCCACGCAGAACTGGAGATAGTGCGTGGGAACAAGCCTTGTGAGGCTTATGTATTTTATAACCTCTTGTTGTACAGTTTTATGGTTTACAATGGCTTCAAGGAAATTGGATCGGTTTTGTTTTACTTGCCAAATAAAGCAAATGGCAAAATAGTCAATATAAAATGTATTCTAATTTGACTGAGTTAAGTCAGCCAGTATGCAGTAGGATAATTGAATGTTGCATTAATGCTTCTCAGTAAAAACCACTTGTCTGTCCCAAGCTCTCCTCTCTCACTATGCAGTAACTTACAGATGGCCTGTACACCTACATGAGCCCCCTAATTCATCAGGGTTTTTTTATATTCTTCAGTTTTCGTATTGTTCTCCTATTGTGCATCTTTGATAAGAAATGAAATGCTGGGCTTCCCTGGTGGCGCAGTGGTTGAGAGTCCGCCTGCCGATGCAGGGGACACGGGTTCGTGCTCCGGTCCGGTCCGGGAGGATCCCACATTGCTGCGGAGCGGCTGGGCCCGTGAGCCATGGCCGCTGAGCCTGCGCTTCTGGAGCCTGTGCTCCGCAACGGGAGAGGCCACAACAGTGAGAGGCCCGCATACCGCAAAAAAAAAAGAAATGAAATGCTGATTTTTCAAATTTTCCACTGAAGATTTATGAAATGATGAGTATGTTATTCCGTGAGGCTTCACATCCCTGTAATCTGTCCAGCAGAGGAACCTAACAGCTTTCTCTCTGGTGGTGAGCTGTGGATGAGGCTTTTGTTTCCGCTGGGGGTCTGCGGTGGGCCTGTAGGATGGAGGCCTCCAGGTCTGGATCCCAGGATTAGTCTTCTCTCTCTTGTCCCCACGCCTCAAACTTTGAACCAATAGCCTCTTTTCCCCTTCCTGTTTTGTGCTTCTGTGCCTTTGCTCGTGTGGACACCTGTCCATCAGGTGTGTCTCCCATCCCCCACCTCAGATGTCAGCGCAAATGCCGCCTCTCCCAGGAGGCCTTCCCTGAGTGCCCTGTGCCTGTGCCAGGCTCTCCCCTCAGAGCGCTTCTCAGCCATTATACCTTCACTCATGTTGTAAGCTCCTTAAAGGCAGGGACTGTGTCTAGTGCCTTATTTCCCAGAGCTCAGCCCAGGTGCAGGCATATATTCAGTTTTGCAACAAATGCTTGTCCAACAGCCTCAGACCCTGGGCTGCAGCCTCTCCACTCCCACCCGCAGGCAGCTCCTGAGTCCCTGAAGACTCCTCAGGTTTTTCTGATTATGAGAGGAATACAAGCTTGTAGAAAACTGACAGAGTATAGAAAATAATGACAAAAACGAATTCCATCTCCAGTAAGCAAAGGCTCATAACCTTTGGCTGTATTTCCTGTGTACTTTTACATAGGTGATATCATATCATAAAATAGCAAGTTTGTTTTTGCTGCTTCTTTCTCCTGTACTATTAAACCACAAGCATAAGAAATACCTCAGCTGTGGTCTTTGTGTGGACACAGGGATCAAGTTGCAAAGCCCAGGCTGGAGGGAGAGTGCGGTGATGCAGCGCCCTCTACTGACCAGATTTGGAGGAGCCTGGAGGACAGGCAGGCCGGTTCCCCGTGGGCAGCGGGCCGTTTTCCCAGCCAATCCCCGGGGGAAGGAAGGGAGTCAGGGAGGGCCAGTAGCCGACCTTGTTGCCTTCTTGAGCCAGAGCTTCTGTCTGAAAAGCTAAAAACGTGTTCGCTGCCTACATTTCTTTCGTTGTCACTCGTATATCAAAGAATTTCCTGTCATTTTTTGGAGAACTGTCATCCCCAGCTTATGTCAGACAAAAGGGGCAGCTGGTGGAGTTTCTGTTGATGGGTCAACACCTGAGGCCCTCGTGGTCCTGGCAGAGCCGCCTTCCCTTTCCAGCGGCCGGTACTGCCCCTCAGAACGAGCATCTCCTGCCTCTTTCCTCCCTGTTACTGCAGAGAACGCTAGTCGCGCGGCCAGACGTGGCGTTGTCCTTTCAGGACGGGTAGTCCCCTTGGCTGTATCCGGTGAATGGGGCACAATGGTTCACGAAGTTCACGGCCAAAGGCAGGGTAAGATGTGTTGGCAGAGCTCCACTTCCTCACCCAGCGAGTCCATCACACACACACACGTCTCTGCGCTCATTTCTTGACAGTTTTTCCCACGTGAAGAAGGGATGCCACTTCTTCCAGGGGCCTGGAGCCTCCATTTTCTCCCTGGGCCCCAGCGCTGCCCCGTCCTCTGCCGTCTGCTTCACGCACATTGATCAGCAGGGCGGGCCTGGCCTTGGGCATCAGGCGTGATCCCACGTCCCCACCTCTCTCCCGGGCTGGCCTCAGCTTTGCAAGTCGGCCTGGTGTGTGTGAGCAAACGTCGGGGTCCCCGGATTTGGGCTTTTCCGATTGCTTCTTTGCTGCTGTCTTGGGGCACGTGCAGACAGAGGAAGCACCCTCCGCCTTCAGCCAGAGCAGCCCCCGCTCCTGTCCCACACACTGGCTCTCACATATGATTCTGCAGGGAAGAGAAGGTTCAGCTTCTGCTGGAACCGAGGTCCGGAAAAGCTCGGGGAGGCAGGTGGACTCCCAGTTGATGTAGTACCAGTAGCCCCAGAGTGTGGCTGAGTGAACAGTTCTCTGCCTTCCCACGAGGGGCCCTGGTGGGCTGCTGCCCCCCGGCTTGCTGAACGGCAGAACCCGTGGCTTGATAAAGACATCAGAGGCATGCATATCAAATGTGCAGATGACACAGAGTCATTAGGGAGAGCCGGTGTGCTGAGTGACAGAATCAATACTCCGCATCTCCTCTAGCCAGAACACCCTGCCGCTACCAGGGGATGAAAGGTGATGGGCAAAAATGGGCAGGGCCCCCCAAGGTTCAAAAAGTCAACTGCCTGGGCACCAAATTGAGGAGATGTGGCCTGGCAGCGGTCCATGCGAAGTAGCCAGGCTGGGCACGAGCGTGGGTACCTCGAGTGCAGCCTGGCGTGCACAGTGGGGCACGCCCCCTGGCCCGGTGCCGTGCGCCCGTCAGGACCTCAGGAGGGTCGCGTCCACTAACATGCACCACCTTGTCAAAGTTACCCGGCTCCAGCACTGAGCTTGAGTGTGAGGAACCGCTGAGTTTTGATCTGAGTCAAGGCGAGGCAGCTGGCTTCAAATGTCTAAATGGTCACCGTGTGGAAGGGAAAGTAGGAGTGCTTCCAGGTGGGGCTGGGGCATTGGGAGCCCCTGAAGGCAAAATTAGATCAGGTGGGATGAAGTTATAAGGAGGTAGGTTTGGGCTTAACATTTTAATTTTTTTTTTTGGTATGTGGGCCTCTCACTGTTGTGGCCTCTTCCGTTGTGGAGCACAGGCTCCGGACGCGCAGGCTCAGCAGCCATGGCTCACGGGCCCAGCCGCTCCGCAGCATGTGGGATCTTCCCGGACCGGGGCACGAACCCGCGTCCCCTGCATCGGCAGGCGGACTCTCAACCACTGCACCACCAGGGAAGCCCTGGGCTTAACATTTTAAAAAATTAATAAAGAGAACTTCCCAAGGGTAAAAAAACCCCGTGGCATTGAAGAAGCCGGCTTGTGAGGTCACGTGCACCCAATTGCTGGCAGTATTCAAACAGCGTTTGGGTTTTCAGACCTTCAGTGATTCTTGAAATGCATCATATTCCCCAGCCCCACCCTCAGAAATACAGATTCAGCAGCCCTGCACGTTAGGGCCGCAGACACCTTGCCCTGGGTGACTCGGGGAGCTCCAGCGGGCACCTGTCACCCAGGTCTGCTCGCGCCGCTGTCAGTGCTTCCTCATCCTCCGACCTGCAGCCGGGCCTCCTCCCGCGCACTGGAGCCGGTGTCCGGACGGAGCTCAGGGCCTGCAGGGTGGCCACTGTGGCGCCCTCCCGAGATGGAGGCACAGAGGCCCACGCGCTGCAGCCCGTGGCTCCGTCCCAGCGTGGGCAGGCAGGAGCTCACTCTTGGAGTCCAGCTGAAGCCAGTAGTCTGCACCCCGGAGTGCTGGGATGTCCAGGCACTTCACGGCTCTATGGACAAGGGCTGGGCGGGGCCCCATGGCTCCGGCAGCGCCACTCTGCCCTTCCCGCTGGCCTGGGGTCCTGAGGGAGAAGCGGCCCCCTGAACTCTGCCCCCCAGATCTCAGGCCATGGGCTCCTGCGGTGACCCTTCACCGACTGTTCCCCCCAGGAGAAAATGTCATCTTCCCTCCCAGAGACACAGGGCGCAGCCTCCCGGGAGCCTCTGCCTGTGTCCGCTGGGGCTGAGCTTCCCTTATAAGGTGCGCAGCACTGCTCTTGAGTTGTTCAGGAATCTTCCGGTGATTTGTCAGCTTCCAGCAAGTTGTCAGTCACAGGTTCTGAAGTATGTTTCTTAGTGACAGTCATAATTGTACTTAACTTTTTGCGTGGATGTTATCAATCTGTGACAGATACTCTGGGAAATGGGGCATTTTGATGGCAGAAGATCTGTCACATGCATTTATTAGTCTTCCACTCAGGGACACCAGGATTCAGTCACAACTTTTGCACGCCGATGTCAGGTTTTGAGAACAGAGATCCTTGCTGACCTCAGAAATCGTCTCGTCACTCCCATCCCAGGGCTGTCATCTGAAAGGTTAATAGCTCTTCCTAAAGGAGAGGAAACATCCCTCCGCGGTGATCTAGCATTCAGGCCATGCACGTCCGGGCTCATCCCTGTCACATCCGTTTTCGGGAGCCTGTGGGCTGCCGTGCTCTGTCCTGGCCCCCCGACCCCACCTTCCCGCGGGTGTGGGATCCACTGGGCCACTTGATCCACCCACAGCAGAAGCCGGCAGCGGGGACGGAGCCTTTGCTCACCGGCTGCAGTCCTGTCGTCTGAGCTGACGGCCTAAAGTGCTCGGGCTGCCTTCTGTCAGTGTTCAGTCATAAGATGCTCTTTGAACCACAGATGACATCTGTCACCCGCCCTGTTGTGGCAGGACTTGAACGGGAGGCCTGGAGTTGCACAGATCAGGGAGGCTGTTCTCCCTTTCCTGCCGAGGTGTCTGCCCCTCCCCGAGCGGCGGCTGGCTTGGAGTGGGGGTATTTGCCTATGAGGAGGCCCAGCAGTGTCTCCTCTTTTATAGGTTTTAGTAGGAGAAGGCTCGTCCCAGAGGATTGGAGGGAATTCATTTTAGAGTGGAAAACTGTTGTTTAATAAGGGTTCATCATTTATGAGAAGGGTTATATGTGTCCCCCGTCAAGGTAAGATTAGAAGGCAAGCCCAAGGGCTGATTCCACTGATGCTTTTTTTCCCCCCATAGTAAACAATTTATGACATGGATTTTGAGCTCCACAGTCGCAAGAGACAGTCTGGGGGTACGTGAGCCCAGGGAGGGCCTGCAGGACCTTGCCCCTCTGCAGGCCGCGGCCAGGCACAACTGCGGGTCTGGCTTTACTTAGGATAAGTAGACTTACTTTCTGTTCATGCGAACACCACACACATTTTTGTTTAACTCTGAAGACAGGACACACGTGTTCGTATCCTTCCTGCTATGACCCTCCTTTGAAGATGGAGGCGGTAAGACAGCTTTGCTGTTCCAGCACAGGGAGCATGGGCGCGGGAATCGTCTCACTCTGCTTGTGGTACCCTCCACCCGCTCCAACTGGAAGCACCAGCCACCAGGGGTGTCCCAAAGAAGAACCTGCTGGAGGGGTGGGACCAGAACACGAAATCAGACTTAGATTAGAGGCTCCTGGGGCTCGGTATTATTTCATTTAAATAGCCCACGCTTACATTCTTTGTCTGGAACTTTAAAGTCCTGGGTTGCCTGCCGTCCTGTTGGGGTTCTCAAGCATGCAACGCGCTCTTTTACCTGTCCTTGGCCTTCGCTGGCCTCCTCTTGCCTGACACGCCTCCCGCATCATCTCGCTCGAATCAGGCCAGTCTCCTCTCGGCTCCTGGGTGCCCTGTCCATCGCTGCTCGGGCCATCGCTGTGAGCCCCTGGGCTCCAGAGTGCAGAGGACGGGGCCTGTCTGCCCTCCAGCCCTCGCCTCGCCCTCACCTCTTCTGGAAAGGCCTGTGGCCACGTCGTTTGCCGCCTTTCTCTCCTCCAGTTGCCTGCACCGTACAGTCTGGCATTTCACGTTTCCCTGTCATTGCCGAGTTTATTTATGTTTGGTCTTATGAATAGATTTGCTGGCTGACTGATGACAGGGCTTCTCAAGTTTCCTTTTTCTCCTTTAAAGCCTCAGAAAAGGCTAGTCACAAAAATAATGATGGTAACGTTGCATCACTGTGTATCAAAATGTACCGAGTACTTTGAACTGCATCATCTCATTTGATAACAGTAAATATTCAGTGAAAAATGAGTGGCTCCAAAATGGTAGGGACCTTTGAACTCCAGGTGCCTGGCACGTGGCGGCACTCAGAAAATAGGAACTGAATGTATAAAGTGAGCTGATTTAGACACATAGGACCAGGCATCATATATTGATACATCTCTCCTTCCATCTGTCCATCCATGCAACCAACAAACCAACCGAGACTTATTTACTGGGTGTCAGGCACTATTCAAGTACTTTACAAAGAAAAGCTCATTTAATCCTCGTAACAGATCTGTGAGTCGGGTACTGTTTTTTCCTCCTTTTCAAGGTGAGGAAACAAATCAAGGAGGTTAAATTCCTTTCCCAAGGTCACACAGCTACTAAGTGTCAGAGCTGGGATTTGAACCCAAGCAGATGAGCTGCCCCTGGCTTGCAGACAGTCCCTGTGCCCTGATGCTCGTGGTCACACACTTCACTGGTGTGAAGCATTTCGCTGGGGAGCAGAGCAGCGGTTGGGTGCAGCCCCAGGTGTCGTGTCCGTCTTCACGTCCAGCTTCTCCAGACTCCTGACCGGCGCTGGAGAGAAGGACTTCCTAGAGCCTGCCGTGCGGGCGGGAGCTGGGGGGCCAGTCCACTTGAGTTGTGGTTGCTGCCTGAGGAGAACCTGTGAGGGCCATACACCAGAGGGTCCCCTCGACCGGCTTCCAAGCCCGTGATTACGCAGGGCTGCGAGCAGTTTGATTTATTCTGGGGATCATGAGAGTGGTGTGAGAGAGACCTGCAGAGCAAGGTTATTTGAATATCTTTAAAATGCGTGGGCCACAAAGCCCGCACTGCTTTTGTAACAGTATCAAACTTAGTTTTGGTGTCAGAGTTATTTTGAAGGTGAAATTTCATTAGAATGCAGTTTGGTATTGTTAGATATGAATGATAAGTTTAGGCTGAATGGTATTATTTTTGATATTAATTTTTAATATGGCTTATTGGGAAGTCAGAGTTTCTATTTAATGAACAATTAGGTAGTAGTCAATACGGCTCCCACCTCTGAGCTGGCCTTCCCTGCTTTCAGTCTCGCGCATCAGATTTTTGACAAGGTATTTGCTGCTTGTAAATGTTATCTTTGTAATTTTTGTGACTTTGTGAGTGTCTTATTTTTCTTGGTGGTTATGATGGTTATGTGGGCTTGTTGTTGTCCCAGAGAGCGGGTTTATACATGTGAAATGATTCCCTCCTATGCCTGGTTCTCAAATGTGCGAGGGCTCTTTGCACAGTGGGTTTGAGCTCAGGGGGTTGGAGAAAGGCCTTTTTCAGGATTATGAAAATAGTTTTCCATGTGTCAGAACAGATTTGTCAGTTCACTTCAGGGTCGGTTTTGTGAAGCAGACCATTTAGAGGAGGATATTTTACCTTTTATCAGAGTGGAAGCTGATAGTCTGTTTGCAGGTGGCTCTATGGAATATTTCACCTGGGTCTCTCAGTGTAAATCTAGCCTCCGAACAAAGTAAAAATGAGTGTTAAGTGAAATTTCCTGGTATTTTACCACCTCTGAGTGCACACCGCTCCCCCTGCTCCCCCCCCCATGCTGTTCTATTTCAAGGCAGGGTTTCCGTTATTAATTTGGATGTTTAATAGAATCCTTTGCTTGCAGTAACTTTTCAAAGGCCTTTTGGATTTATTTAGGTAAGACTTTTGCCTGTGGGTAGGGTAGCATTCAACTTGAACTTCCTTCTTGAGAAGCAGATGTTTTGTTTCCAGTTGAATAATAATATTAATGATCATCAGAATAAATACAATTATCACCATCATCATTATTATTTCAGCTACAATTTTTTGAGCGTCTTGTGCCAGGCATTGTGTAAACACTTCATGTGTATCGTTTTAGTCTTTACAACCATGCAGTGAGGTGAATAATCGTGTCCTCAATTTAAGAAATGAGAAACCCGAAGCTTGGAGAGACGGTGACTTACCCAAGGGCCAGGGTTGGAACCCAGGCCCCACCATCCCGTCCTCCCTACCTTCAAGGAGCCTCAGGGCTTCCTGAATTTAGGACCCTCCACCTCAGTGTCCCCTGCAGCCAGTGGCACGGCCTCCCCCAGGGACCAAACCCAGCCGTAAACGCTTCCAGACCAGGACCCACATTCCACCTCCTAATTAGTCATTGCTTCATTTTGCTAAACAAATTGTTTTCCACAGCTTTGGAGATGGACTGGGCAAGAAGGGGAAGACACACGGGGCCTTTCATGAATCTGAGTTTGGCAGCCTCGCTACTCTTGAATTTTGGAGAGGCGGGTATTTTGGTAGGCTGGAAGAAGATGAAAAGCTAGCAGTGCCCATATGTCCCTTGTTTTTCTCTTTTTTTTTTTTTTTTGCGGTACGCGGGCCTCTCACCGCTGTGGCCTCTCCTGCCGCGGAGCACAGGCTCCGGACGCGCAGGCCCAGCGGCCACGGCCCACGGGCCCAGCCGCTCCGCGGCACGCGGGATCCTCCCGGACCGGGGCACGAACCCGCGTCCCCTGCATCGGCAGGCGGACTGTCAACCACTGCGCCACCAGGAAAGCCCTGTCCCTTGTTTTTAAAAGCAGGGTCAGTGAGGTTTAGAGACTCGTCAAATATTTCAGTTTATAAGATGAGACTAGCTCATCTGCAATGGAAGTGCGGTGCCCTCAGCCAGGCTTGGCTTTTTTCTTCATTTCTTTTATAATGGAGGTAGGGGTTTTGGCATTTCAGGGTTCAAGTGTCATAAAACTTATATGTAATGAATAAGTACCATGACTTGCAATGTTGCTGCCCCTATGAAAATTAGTTTCCCTTTTTTTTTTCCTTTTTTGTTTTATGAGCAATCAGCGACTTGAAAAATAGCAGAGTGGTCCAAGAATGGTAGTTCATGAAACTGAAAACTGCCGAGCGTTAAAGGCGTCTAGAGCCTTTGACATTTTTCTAAGAAAGCATTTTCTTCACTCAATTAAATCTTCCCTGGTTGAGGTTAGACATCTATCCTGAAATACATATTTGAATACTGTAGTTTGAAATTGTACACAAGTGCCCATTTTTAGTTAAGACAGTGTCATCCTATGCCCCCATTTTCTCTTGAATTTTGAAAGGTAAATGACACGGTGGTGGTTTTTCTTGATACCAAGTTATTTATGGAAGCCCAGAATCTGAGTGACTGTCTAGCCCGACCCTAAGTATACAGTGAGGGGCTGTTGGCAGTGACTGGTTGAGGCTGGCACATGGGGAGAGCAGGGCTGGAACCAGGTCTCACCTCCCCGTTACGGTGCACCTGGGAGGTGAGACGCTGGTCACTGACACGAGGTGCAGGCGGGGATGGCTGTGCTCATGGCCCTGGCAGAGCCACCAGATGCCCAGAGAGGTGGGCCCTTGAGCTGAGTTGTCTTCCAGGGCCCAGCCCTTCCCCGCCGTGGAGTAATAAGCAGGACCTCCGTTCTGCTGGCATTTCCTGTCATGTTCCCTTCACTCTTCATACCTCTCCGGTTCTAAATTTCAGAAGTAATTTGTCACTTTAGAAGAGGGAGTCATTAATAACCATTATTCAGAACTGTCGAGTCTTCCTTTCTGTGTGTGAGTTAAGCATCCAAAAAATTGGCCTTGTTGGTGGCAAACAGGGCCTCCCTATTGACAGATCAGACCTGCCCTGCCCGCGCTGGCCTTTCTCATGTTCTGGTTATTCCAAGTCTGTCTTTCATCACTGAAAGGGTGGTGACAGAGTGGTTAAAGCACGTCCTCCTGGAATTCATTAGTATTATTACCAAAGACCGTGTTCTAAATTGTTGATTTTTTTAACTGTTCGGAAAAAATTTCTCCTTAACTATTTCATTTTAACGTACTTTAAAAAAAAAAAAAAAAAAAAAAAAAGATTTTCCTCGTCAAACATTTGAAACAGAATATAGTTCAGGAGCCCGGACTTCAGATCCCACCGGGGGTGGGCTAGGAGTGGTTGTCCCAAGTGAAGCTGTGAAACTGTGTCGCCATCAGGTTGTGGGGTGAGGGGTGGAGGAAGATAACCCCCAACCTTCCAACGGTGGTTACGGAAAAGAATTGGCATTCAATGTATGTTAATGCAGGTGGCGATTCCTTAACGTTAAAATTCCACTAAAGTACTAATAATTACTGTTAATATCTTCCAGTGGAAACTTACAGTAAAGGAGCAGTAGTAGAAACAGTATTTAAGGGAGAGCTGCCGGCGTGAGAAGAATGCAAATAAGTGTTATTAGCCTAATGATTTTGCCGTCGCCATGGTTGTGCGGCAGCAGTGTTGTGAATATGTCATCCGGCACCCGTGAATTTGGAAAGTGTGTCAAAACACAACTTCAATTAGTTTGCTCTAATTATGGCTCTGGAGAGTTTGTAACTACATCACTCCTCATTAAAAGAGATTTTCTTGTATGGATTAATGTAATATACAAAGGAAAGTTTCAAAGTTCCCTACGCCACTTGCTCCCGCAAGGAGCGGGCTTGGAGCAGGGCTGCTGGATCCTGGGTCTCCTGCAGCCCGCCCGCCGGGAAGAGGGCCGAGCGCAGGGCTGCGCAGCCAGCTCTTCCCTTCCATCCCGTAACCCGCTTCCTGCCGGAAGTGGCCGCTGCATGTGAAGCTCTGGCCACGTCCACAGGATGGTAATTGAACCCATCGTGAGCTTCTAAAGGAAAATTGCTAGTCGGAAACCATCAGGACGCCCCACATTCTCAGCACCTCGTGGAATCTGGAAGCAGAAAGATCTCTGAACCCACCATGGCCAAGCGCAGTGTGCACAGTCAGCCTTTGCCCCATCCTGGGGGTCTTGGGGGAGATTGCATGGGAAAATGTGTTACTTTTGGTCACTCAGAATAACATGGCACCCGTGAAATGTCAATAAAAGTCTTTTCATACAGTGAGAAAGAGGACCTTAAGGAAATGTAATCTCTTGTCCAAACTGATAGGTAGTTATAAATGCTACTGTTGAGCCATTGCCATTTTGAAAGAAAAAAAAAAAAGCACAAATTCACATTTTCTTGTCCTGTTACTGACCATCGCCACCCTGCCACCCCGCCCTGGCCACCAGTGGTGTTGTGCAGTGACTGCCTCGGCAAGGCTCCCTGGTGCAGGGTCGGGGCGGCAGCACCAGGTGTCAAGTTGGCAGAGTCCAAGGCTGTTTCCCTGAGCTTTGCTGCCCGTGCCCGCACCCGTCTCCGGAGCAGCTGGACACAGCGTCATTGTGATGTCCCAGCTTGGGGAGCTCAGTGGTGCATTTTGAATCTAAGAGATGAATTTTAGAATGCTGCTTGAGGAGGCCTGGGTTTGGTTGCCCTCCCCCTCCAATTTATTTGCACAATGCAGAAGATTCCAAAATACACCTTGAAATACATTTTTGTTGACTGTTAAGTGTTCTCTTTGTCTCTTTTGGGGAGTACAAGGTAGGGGTGTGTGTGTGTGTGTGTGTGTGTGTGTGTGTGTGTGTGTGTGTGTGTGTGTGTGTGTGTGTGTGTGTGTGTGTGTGTGTGTGTGTGTGTGTGTGTGTGTGTGTGTGTGTGTGAGATGAGTAACTTGGCCTTCTTGATACCACTCACAAGCAGTGATACCTTGAGTAAGTTATATCAGTCCTCTGAGCCTCAGTTTCCTTGTCTATAAAATGGAGATAAGAATACCTTCTTTGCAAGGTTGCTGTGAGAACCAAATGGGAAAACACATGGAAGTGCCACACCGGGCACACAGTGGGCACTCACGCATGTGACTTTCTGTCTTGGTCCAGAGTTCGTTTCAGAGTTCACTCTGGGCATGAGTAGTTCGTTCCCTTGGACCTTTCTGTTGTCACCGTCTGGCCCCTCTCAGCCTCCATCGCCAGCATCCCCCCTGAGTTCCCGCGGTGTCAGGCTGGGCACAGGCCTTCTCCCCCCCAGAGCTGCGCTCACAGGTGAGCAGCTGGGAAGGGGTTAAGATAGCAATTGTGTAAGTCTTCCAGGCTTTCTCCCAGTTCTGCGGTAATTTGATGAAGAACTTCACCCTAATTAAATATTCAAATTAGGAATAAGTGTCAATATGGCTTCCCATTGCCTGGAATGATGATTAATTGTATTCAAAACTCTAGTGGCCCACTGTAATCTAAACTGAACCGTTGTTCTTAATTATTTCTGCACCACACTTGCCATGTTTTTGTTTTAAGATTTAAACTAGTAATTGATTTGCCATATGCTGTCGGGTATGTTGTCGTAACATACTTTAAAGTTACGTGTTTAGGAACTTGGGGAGTTTGGAATTGTGATTTCCTTAGTCTTCCAGTGGCAGCTTTTTGTTCCCTTGTCCAATGCAGAGTGATTTGGTTGGAGTGTGCTTGTGTCTGTGTGTGTGTCTGTGTTGCCCATGAGGAAGACTCATTATATCGTCAAGTTGGTAGGTTGAAGTTATATTGATCATGGCAAATGGGTTGCCTGAATGGAAAATGAACAAGTCTGCATTTATACTTTTGTGCTTGTGTTGTCTTGGTGAAGCAACATGGCTTTGTGGAAAAAGCATAAACTCAAATCCTAGCTCAGCCAGTTCCTTTGGCTGTGTGACCTTGGGCAAGTTCCTTAACCTCTCTGAACCTTCTTTCTTCCTACCTGTAGAACCCACTGGGTTGTGAAGATTAGAGATGAGTGAGAAGCATGAAGAATGCGCTTAGTAAGTGGTGACTGTCATAAACACAGGTGATAACAGGAGCAAAGCATTCAGTGCCCCTGCTTCCAGAAAGCCACTCCCAACCGTGTGAATCCGCAGTGTGACTGCAGAAGCCTCTGTTGCCCCTCCCTTACTTTGTGACATTTCTTAGGTCGTTGTCTTGACGCTTGAATTGCTGTTTCGTTGCCCCGGCCTTTCCTCCCCCACCACGTTCTTCCCTCTTGGCAGGTGGCACTGCAGCTCCCACGTCCCTGGGTACTTCACAGGCTCTAGTGGAGGCACTGGTGTGTGGTAGGCCCTCAACAGATGTTTGTTTTGTTTTATGCCATTGCTTTAAATTTGAAGCATATAACCTTATAGTCTTCTCTTTGTACAGCTTATGATATTTAGAGCTTTTTACTTTATGATAGAGGGGATTTATGTATGTGTTTCCATTTACTCATAGATACAACTGAAGGGGAAAGATATGAGTCTTATTTGGGTTTGGGGTATTTTTTTTTAATTATTTTTAAAAGACTTTATTTTTTTAAAGAAGTTTTAGGTTTACAACAAAATAGAAAGGTACAGAGATTTCACATATACCCCCTTCCCTCACCCACGCCTTACTTCCTCCATGATCAGTGTCACTCACTCACCAGAATGGTTCGTTCTTTTTTTTTTAAGATGAACCTACATTGACACATTATAATCACCCAAATTCCACAGTTTACCTTAGGGTTCACTCTTGGTGTTGTACATTCTATGGATTTGGACAAACGTATAATGACGTATGTCCATCATTATAATCATGAACAGTATTTTCACTGTCCTAAAAATTCTCTGTGCTCTGCCTGTTTATCTCTCCCTGAGGCCCCTCTGGCAACTACTGATCTTTTTACTGTCTCCATAGTTTTGTCTTTTCCAGAATGTCATAAGAGTTGGAATCATACAGTATGTAGTCTTTTCAAATTGGCTTCTTTCATTTAGTAATATGCACTTATCATTTTTTAAAAAACTATCCCAGGGCCAAACACAGTGCTTGGCATACAGTAGGAGCTCAATTAAAAACTGGTGGACTGAGTTGGTCACAACGTATTGATTCTAGTACCCTTGTGTGCCTCTGGATCCCACAGTCTGTCTCCCCTTGGATGGCATCAATTTATTGGGTATATTTGGAATTAAGTTTCAGGTCTGGGCATGGAAGGTTTAAGATAGTGAATTATCATTGCAGAGGAAATAGGTCCATTTTAGGTTTTATAAAACCTCCCTTGACTTTGCTGGTGTCATTTACAAAACAGAACAAAGCAAAATGTCTCATCAGATCACAAGAAAGGGTAGTAAACTTTGCACTTTCTGAGGCTGGCTCCAAAATCAGTGAGAAAAAAAAATCGCCACACCTAAAAATATTTTAGGGCCCAGGGTCATTACAATAACTGACTCTCTGTTTTAGTAGAACCAGGTTACAAGAAAACACAGTGTTTTCTCACCTCTCCGGGTCTGCACAGATCTGAATGGTAACTCAAAATCTCGGTTTGGAAGCACAGGGGACCCCGCGCAGGAATCCTGGCTGTGAAGTCTTAGAGGAGGATGTGAGTGCCGGTCAGGCCCTTCCAGCTGAAAGTGATCCATTTTAATTACCTTCCAGAGCGCTCCAATACCTGAGCATATGGTCCTTAAGAAATAAGCTTCCCCAAACTGTCAGCGAGTGTGGGCAGTGGTCAGGGACCTGGTTCTGACACCGTTGACCAGCCTTGGAGAGCGGACGCTCTAGAAGGTGCTTATTAAAATGCCAGCAGGTGCGGCGAAGGTCTCCCTTCCTGTGACTCCCTCACCCTGCTTGTGCCAGGTGTTTTATAAGAGCCTTTTTCTTCATTAAATGGCATTCATTAAGCATGTCCTTACACCTGGCACAGAAGCTGTGTGTCACAGATGACTTCTTCCCAGTGGTGTTTTGCAGGAATTAAGTAGAATTTCATTTAGCCATTTGCTGTGCTCTCCCCCCACCCCCCGCCCACCTTCACTCAGTTATTGTGGCTTTTGCATATTCCTCCTCCATCCCTCCCCGCATTCCGTCACTTTCTTTTGCATATTACCGCTGGTCCTTGTCCACCAGCAGCCACATTAGCTGGAAAACAAGATGTTCGTGTAGCACCAAGTGCCGTGCAGGACGTTTTTATACACCTTTGCTCTTCTAGAATTCTCCGAATGTTTGCCATCTTTTTTTTTTGATAAAAAGAAAAATAATTTCTCGTTGAAAAAAATTAACATATAAAAATATATTAAAAGCAGGGGGAAAACAATCCACACCCTGACCTCAGAGACCTGTATTGTCCACACCACAAACACCGTCCTGCATCCCAGTCCTGCCAGTAGCCCAGGGCCATCACTGCTCTAAGCTACCAGGTCCTTTTTGTCCTGGGACATTTGTGTATGCATACCCGTAGGAATATATTGTTTGTGTGGTGGCTTACATGTATGTCGTTCTGCAACTTGGTTTTTGTTTTATTCCCTTTTGTTTTGACCTTACAGCCACATCTTCAAGATCTGACCGTGTTGATATAAAAATGTCTCGCTCGTTCCTTTTCCTTGGTCTGTCCTGCTAGCGTTGCCTGAACACTTTCCCGACTCCTTGCTCTTACAAACGCCACCCCAAGGATCGGGTTTCTGCCTCTTCCTGCAGCCGAGATCACTGTCTTCAACACAGTCTGCACCCAAGTTCCTCACTCAGCATCATGTCTTAAGCACCCTCCCCCAATTCCACCCAGAAAACCTGTAAACATCATTTCATGTCTGTAAAATATTCTGAATCAGACATCTTATAATGTTATTTCCCGTGTTGGAGGAGAGAGTCATGACTCAGAGCCGAATTTTGTAATTTGCCTCATCAGGGTTCAGATCCAAGCTCTGCCCCCTCAGGCAAGCTGCTGAA
>NW_006799611.1:544412-554334 GCF_000442215.2 Lipotes vexillifer
GCTGAACCTTTCTGAGACCTTCTGTCCAATAGAGGTGATCTCAGTGCCTCGTTATAGGATCCGGGTGGGATTACATGATGCATGTGAAGGGTAAGTCCTGCGAAAATGTCAGCGAACATTATTTTACTGTTTTTATCTTAAATAAGTCATTTCTCATGTTTCAGATTGCTTCCTCAGGCTAGGCTTCCAGAGGGAAAGAATAAACACCAGTCCTCTTGTCTCATTACTTCCCTATTCTTAGGTCTTAATTTTGAATCACCTGGAGCATGTTTTAATGTATTTCTTTCAGGGAAAGGGACGGGATCTTTTTTGTTGTTGCCTTCACGTGTGAAAGACAACTAGGGATTCAGAAATTTTTCATCCACTCAGCTTTCTTTCCCTTCCTAACTCTGTGGCTCCCTAGCTTTCAGCATGCAGTATGACGGAAGGAAGGTCTGAAGTCACCGTTAGTATTTACCAGGATTCATCGTGGGATTCATTGCCTCTTCTGGAACACTGTGAACCCCGTTGGCTTCTTTATTAGGTCTTTTTTTTTTTTTTAAGATCAGGAAAGTGTTTTCAGCTTTACCAAAGTATACTCAATGTGCAATAAATGCACATATTTAAAGTATAATTCGATGAGCTTTGACATAGGTAGGTATACACCTGTGACACCATCACCAAAATCAAGATCATGAATATATCCACACACCCCCGCCCCCAGACGTTTCGCTGTGCTCCTCTGTAATACATCCTCTCTCCTCAGGCAATCACAGATCTGCTTTCTAACCCTATAGGTTAGTTTGCATTTTCTAGAATCTTATACAAATGGAATCATACCATAGGTACTCTTTTTTATCTTTCTTATTTTACTTAGCATCATCATCTTGAGATTATCCATTTTGCATGTATGACTAGTTCCTTTTTGATTGCTGAGTAGTATCCATTGTATGGCTAGACCACAATATGTTTATCCAGTCACTTGATACTGGACGTTTGGCTTGTTTTTAGTTTTTTACTTTTTACATATAAAGCTGCTCGGTACATTTGTATACAAATTATATGCTTTGGTTTCTCTTGGGTAAAAATCTACAAGTGTAATGGCTGTCTTGTACCATAGGGTACGTTGAACTTTTTAAGAAACAACAGACTGTTTTCTGAAGTGGTTGTACCATTTTATATTCCTACCAACAGTGCATACGAGTTCTAATTGCTCCTCAGTAATGTAGGAGCACTTAGTAATATCTCATTGTGGTTTTAATCTGCATTTCCCTAATGACTAGTGATGTTGAACATTTTTTTCATGTGCTGATTTACCATTTGTATATTTTCTTTAGTGAAGTGTCTGTTCAAATCATATGGTCTTTTTTATTTTATTTATTTATTTATTTATTTTTGGCGGTACGCGGGCCTCTCACTGCTGTGGCCTCTCCCGTTGCGGAGCACAGGCTCCGGACACGCAGGCTCAGCGGCCAGGGCCCACGGACCCAGCCGCTCTGCGGCATGTGGGATCTTCCCGGACCGGGGCACGAACCCGTGTCCCCTGCATCGGCAGGCGGACTCTCAACCACTGCGCCACCAGGGAAGCCCCATATGGTCTTTTTTAAATTGGCTTGTTAGTCTTCTATTAGGTTATAAGTTCTGGACATATCCTAGTTATAAGTAAGATACGTGTTTGCAGATATTTTCTTCGGGTCTGTGGTTTGTCTTTCCATTTTTGTAACAGCATCTTCTGAATAACAAGAGTTTTAAATGTTGGTGAAGTCCATTATATCAATTTTTTTTTTCTGGAAGAGTTTTGGGTTTTTTGTGTCCTATTTAAGAAGTCTTTGACAAACCTAAGGTCACAAAGATTTTCTCCTGTCTTTTCTCTGAGAAGAGGCCATGCTATGCCTGGTCAATCAAGATGTGTTTAAATAAAAAGTATCAAACCCCAGAGCCTGGACTTAACAATTTACCCTTTCCTTTTCCTCTTTTCTAAAATAGTTCTGTGAATCTCTTGGGTTATTTTATGTATGTATGTGGTGTGAGGTAAGCGTCAAGGTTCTCTTTTTGTGTGTGGCTATCCAGTTGTTCTAGCACCATTTGTTGAAAAGATTACTGTCTCCCAGTTTAATTGTCCTGGCACCTTTGTTGAAAATCAATTGATCATACATGTATGAGTCTATTTTTGGACTGTCTGTCTGTTCTATTGATCTGTATGTCTGTGTTTATGCCAGTACCACACTGTCTTGATTACTGTAGCTTTACACTAAGTCTTGAAATTAGGTAGTCTTGAAATCAGGATTTATTTTGCTGTGAGTCTCTATTGATTTCGCTTGGAATGTTGGAAGCCCTGTTGGCTTCTATATTTTGTTTGTTGTTTAGTTGGTTTTTAATCAGGCAAGCTTTAAACTGTTTTTTATTGTTACTTCTCTTTTAATTGTTCTGATTTCTCTCTAACACCTAGAATATTTAGATTGGTCTTAGTTCTCCATATTTATCATATTTTTCCTCAACATTGTCACCTCTGTGTTCTTTCCTTCTCTGCATTCTGGAAAATAGTGGGGGGCTTATCCACGATACTGCTGATTCAGTTTGGGGGATTTTATTTCCGCATTTTTTCTAATGCAGACAGCTTTTTCTGCATCCTACAGTACATTTCTTTCCCAGAGGTAATGTTCTTTTTATCTTGTTGTGTGACATTTTTTACAGGCCCTCGTGAGGATATATATTTCTAGACTGGGTGTTGGCCAAAGGGCAGGATGTGTGAGTTGCTCCTTCCCTTCCCTCCTCTCCCTTGGGCGCTCGTTGTTTGGTGGTATCTTCTGAACCATCATTACCTTTCTCTGTTCTCATTAGTTTTTGTAGACCCTTGGTGACTGGAGTCTGGCTAGAGCCACGTCTGGCCCTACAAGTCATATAGTCCTGATTGCTTTTTAGGACATGTATCATTTCATCCTCCTAGTTTGAATTTTTTTCAGTCTTTTAAATATTTTCAACTAATGATTCTTTATACCAGTGAAAGTGAGTAAACAAATGTTATTTCTCATTATTTGGGTGATACACTGTTTAAATATCTAGAGTAGTCTGTCATTCTGACTCAGAGGGCCCTTGTGTCTAAGGGGCATCCTGACCCAGAGGTAGCACAGCCACACACCTGCCTCCACAGAGTTACATTTAACACACTGTCCTAGAAGAGTGGCCTTCAAACTTTTGAGTCTAGGACTTTAATAGTCTTAAAAATTGAGGATTCCATCCTGCTGGAGAAAAAAAAAAAAAAAATGAGGATTCAAAAGAGCTTTTGTTGATGTGGGTTACGTTTATCTATATTTCCCTTATTAAAACTTAAAACTGAGAAAAACGTAAAACACGAGACTACCTAAGCAGAAGTCAGAGTGATGACATCCTCATAAGCTTCTGGAAGTTTTCTCTGTCTGCTCGTGAGAGGATGAGAGGGAAAAAGGCAAGTGATGTCTTAGTGTTACTATGAAAGTAGTGGTGACCTCGTGGACTCCCTGAGAGAGTCTGAGGAACCCCTGGAGGTCCCTGGAGCACACGTGGAAGACTGCTGCCACACGCAGAAGGTGGTTTTGATATAGCCAGAAAACAGAATGGGAATTGTGATTTAACACCACAAATTTTGTTGGTTGCAAGTGTGTGTGTGTGTGTGTGTGTGTGTGTGTGCGCGCGCGCGTGCGTGCAGGGTGTGGAAAATAGAAGTGATACCCGTCTCTAACCATGAGTCCACCGCTGCCGTACCAGCCACAGGCCCCTCAGCGCTGCCCTCCAACAGTTTGAGAGGAGAGCCGGCATCGCGGCTGCCTGGGCAGAGCCATCTTCATTACATGTGGCCCCTGGGTTCGGAAGATTAATGGCAACATTTTAAAAATTCACACAGACCTGGAATCAGCACTAGAAAATACAGATTTAAATTAACAAGGAAAAAGCAGAATCCCATCAAAGGAAATAAATCGTGCTGGCAACTATTGTCACATAATAAAATGTATTCTATAACTGAAGGGCTTTTATATGGAGCTGTCTGCGGCTTAGTGGCCATGTTAATTGAATAAGGTGCCAAAGATTGACTTGGGGGAAAAAAACGGAATTTCCCTCAGCCTCTATTTAGCCGGAGCTGTGGTTGGCAGCACGTGCAATGCTGACCTATTTATTACAGAACAGCCAGTGCCCGTGCAGAGAGACCTGATGGCTTGCAGGGTGTGCCCTGTCTTCTCTGGGCCATTCTGGGGGTGGGGGACAGGGAGGAAAGCTTGGTAAAGCTCCCCTAGGATTCAGGGGCTGTCCTAGTTGGAATTCTCTGGTTACCAAACAGATTTTGGAATCATGATCCATCATTTGAGTCAAGTGGCAGAAATTGCTGGCCTCTAACGGTCAGTCCCCTGTTCCAAGACCTACTGGGGATAGTACCAGAGGGTCTTCATCTCTAGGTGCCACCCCAGGTAGAGCCAATTTCCTGAGTTCTTGGGTTTACTTCTCCTTGGCCTGATGGTGATCTTTATGAACTCTCTTAAAATCTAAAATACACTCTTCTAGATCAACAGAGCGATCTAGAGGGATCACAGAGTGATCAACAACTTTGGGGCCCACTGAAATGACTCCACTGAAATTGCCATCTGGGGGGGTCCCAGCCAGCATCATGGTCGTGGACTTCGTCTCAGCTTTGTTTGATGCTCGATCTTGTAACTCTCCTGGCTTAGGTGCTTCAGAAAAGCTGAGTGTTTAGCGCCCATGTTCTACTGAAGTGCCTGGCTGCTTCTTTCTTTCCTCCTTCAGCAATACCCAGTGCCATGAGTGGGGCATCCCTTTAATCTTATTAGATCATCAGGTTATGGGCAATAAGCCAAAGAGTGTTGGGTTAACTGATTATAATTCCAAGTGTAAAAATAAGGGTTTTATATTTTTTCTCAGTAGGCGCTATGGTAATGGGCATGGGCTCAGGCTATTAAGCAGTCTCTAAAATATTTTAAATGACTGTAAAATATTTTATCAGATGGCTGTACTGTAATTTTTTAAGCAGTCCCCTATTATTTGATACTTAATTTGATTCCATTTTTTGGCTTTATAAGCAATGCCATCACGAAGGTAATTCCTATAAGTTTCCCCAAATGATCTCTAATGGCAGGTCAGAAGTGGATTCATTGGTTCATTCAACAGCATTAGGTAATCTTCTAGGGTTCTCCCTAATAATTTTTAAATGCCCACTATGTGCAGGGCACTGTTGTAGGCACTAAGGATACAGTGGAAAGAGAAAGTGTCACGGAGATAGTGTCCTAGTGACACATATAAACAAATCGACAGTCCTGTTAAGCGGGAAGGGCTCAGCAGAAAGGGAAGTGAGTGTCGAGGGAGAGCGCCACCAGAGAGAGGCAGGGTGCTTCCCCAGGGGTGCCTGACTGGAAGCAGGAACAGCAAGTGCAGAGGCCCCAAAGAGGGAATGCGAGTGAGGGAAGGAGGGGACCAAAAGCAGCTGGTGAGGTTGGAGGGTGTGAGTGCAGGGACCACAGACAAGCCCAGGTCAGAGAGGAGGGATGGGCCAGAACTGGCAGGACCTGCCAGCTGTGGGGCAGCTCAGGTTTCATTCTAAGGCAGAGGGAATGTACAGGCGTTTCATAGTGGTCCTGTACTGAGGCTCTCGTGAGCGGGGCTTAAAACAGTGCCAGGGAGGGCAGGAAGGGGAAGAAGCAGAACAGGAATCGTACTGCCACGTGCTTGGCATGTCCTGGTGCTGTGCTGTCGGCTCTGCCTGCGTCTGTGCACTGGAAGGCAACACCCCCTTGCTGAAGGGCACCCAGCCCCTGCTGGTGGCACTGGGATTTGAACCTATGTCGGGTGGACTCTGGGGTCGGTACTCTTCACCACTACACCAGCACTGCCTCCATTGGGTGTCCAAATCTGCCTGTAGCTTTTCCCTTTTCCCATATTAGAGGGACTGTGACCTGTGAGGGCCACTGAGCTAGTAAGTGGCAGACAGGTTGAGTCCCTGGCATCATTGGTTTCCCCGGGCATCTCAGGGTGGACCCCAGATTCCTGGTTGAATGATCTCACTCTGCATACCTGATGGTAAAGATGATCCATCAGGGCAACTTTAAGATGATGATGGTAACCTCCAGAGGACACGTGGACCGACCTGTTCATGAATTCTAGCTCGCTTCTGTCAGCTTCGTCTCGGAGGGCCTCAGTTTCCTGTTCTGTTAACTGAAAGTGATTGTTCCTGCCTAAAAAGGTTGCTGAGAGGATTAGGCAAGGTGACATACGTGAAGGAACCCAGCCCAGCACCTGGCAGGTGGGTCCCCACCAGATGCTGAGGAATTAGAATCTTATTTCGCTCTGAGGCTCGGCTGACTGCAGGGCCGTTCCTGTCCGTCCTCACTTTCAGGCTGATAGGAGGTTGAGCGCCCCTGGGCCACTTCTCCTTCAGCAGGGGACTTTTTTGTTTGATTTAACTACAGGTGATCTGTCTCCTCGGCCCAAACTGTCCACTCTCATTAACGGGAGGCCTCGGTGTGCCTTTTTGTTCTCCTGTCCCCACGTCCCTTCCTCCCTATGTCCAGGAACAATAGAAGTGAAAATGCAAAAGCAGCAGCTATTTGTGGTGCAGGGACCCCTCTTCCTATGGCCCTCTCTGGCCAGGGACCGTCCCACTGTCTGGTCTTAATGCTGCCCCGTCCCCCTGACCGTCAGCCACCAGAGCTGGAGTTTTGGGTAACCTGATTTCAATTTGATTGATTTCTATTGAGCAATTGGTCTGTAAAAGAGTCAGGCCTGCAACTTGAAATCTCTTTTAATTTCCCATTTACCACATCAGCCCCACATTGTCTACTGTATGTGATCAGAAACTTTTTCGGTTTTTTTCCCTTGTAAATTCCTGGTTGCTGCCACCACTGATTTCTTACGTCATACCTGTTTTCCTCTGTAGCAGAGGGGAGTGGGATGTGTGGTGTCATGGGTCTCCCAGAGACCCCCTGAATCTAACTCAGCAAACACACAGGTGAAAATGCAATAGTAGAGGCAACAGCAGTTCATGTCCAAAAAGATCCAGGGGTTTTAATGCCGTAGGTCCAACACTTGATTTGTTCAATGGCCATTTGTTCAATGATTGTCTACTCTGGGGAAGAAATTGTCCTAGAAAATGGGGTACCAACTTGATCTGATCTGGTCCTGCTCTTGAGAAGGTGTCTTGGGATAACTGGAGTGAGAGAGGACGCACAGACACCCAGTCTAGCCTGGGACAAGCCCAGCAAGGGTTTTACCAAATGAGGATGCTTAGCTGGAGTCTTGAAGGACAAAGGGGAGTTTGAAGAGGGGGTAAGGGAGGAAATGGGGATTCTAGGAGGAGGGAGTGGGGTGGCTGAAGAATCAGACTAAGGCAGGAGAAAAACGTGGCAGATTCAGAGACGTACAGGACCTTCACTCTTCCTGGTGGAGGGAGGGGTAAGCAGTGACGAGAGAGTCTGGAGAGGCGGGCTGGTGTGTGAGGACGGCTAAAACCAGGGTACAGATGTGGGTTCGGCTGCCTAGGGAAAGTGTGTGGAGTGAGAGAACACACTAAACCAGAACCCTTGCCAACAGCAACCCTCACAAGTTTGGGGAGGAGCCAGGAGGGGCTGCTGCGAGACAGAAGGAACTAGGCCAGGGAAGGAGGAGTTGCAGAGTGGGGTCAGCCAGGCAAAACCTGTTGCCCCAGAGAGGCAGGCAGGTTCGGCCAGGAAGTCCCTGTGGAAAGGGCAGCTGAGGAACCGGGCAGCTTGATTCTCTAGCATGCACTTCTTAAGTTCCGAGGGCCGTAGAATTACCCCAAAACTCTTCACTTAGAGGGTCACAGCAGGTGATATTGACGGGAACTGTTGAGTCTGCACGCAGTAGGTGCTGCATAATTGCTTGCAGTTCCATGATCGTCCTCATTGTGATTGGCTGCTCTGTTCCCATCTACCGTGGCATCTCGGTTTTTTCCCTCACTTTCCCTCAAGCAGGTCATCTTTTAAAATTGTAAGTTGCATTTCGTCACTTCTCTGCTTAAAAACCCTTCAGGATAAAGTCAGAGCTTGTGTGGGGTCCTGGGTGCCGTGGCCCCCGAAGCTCTCTTCAGCCTGGTCCCCTACCCTCTCCCTGACCACCCCGGCCTCCTTCCAGGTCCCCTCTCAGCCAGACCTCCTGCTGCTTAGGAGATGCCCCAGAGCCCCTCCCTGCCTCACCCCGCCAACCCTGCCCACCCCCAGTTCCCCACTGGAACAGCACTTCCTTGGGGGAGTGCAGACAGTCTTCCTGCTTGCCCTGCATCAGCCGCTGCTCCTGTAACTTCATGGACGTGTTTGTGTCCCCTGTTGCAGGGTGAGTTCTGCAAAAGCAGGGACCCTGCCTGTCCTGCCGCCCCAAGTCCCCCCTCCCCCACCCATCTGGGTTGATGTGGGCCACGGCTTGCTCAGCCATCTCTGACAGCTGAATGGCTGGGCTGATCCTGTCTTCTCATCCAAGGAGGAAGCCCTCTGTGCAGTCACCCAGGTGCACCTGTCGTCCGAGGTTCAGCCAACACGCCACCTCCTCTGCGAGCTTCCTGGAGCGGCTGCCGCACCGTGCAGATGTTCCGTGTCCTTAGTTAGGTGGGATGCACCTTCTTAGGGCTCTCGGGGCACAGCATTCTCGGGGTGTGTGTTCTTTCCCGGCTCCTGGAAAAGCCCTCGGTGTACAGCGGGTGCAGTGCCGACACCTGCCCCTGGCCAGCTTCTCGGGTGTGCGGCCAGTGCATCGCACAGGGCCCCGCGCTTGGTTTAACGCTCTGCCTCCGCTGTCGCCATCCTGAAATTCTTAATGATATTTGACAGGTCCCCCCATGGTTTTGCACCGGGCCCTGTACCTGCCTTGCGGGGGTGATGTGCGGGGCCACAAGAGAACCCTGGGATCTGTAGACCCCGGGGCCCAGCTCAGGGCGAGCCCTCTCTGCAGGGCCGCCTGTCACCATCTCAGCTCTGCTCACCCACAACCACAGTCAGTAACTCATTCTTCTGTTTGCTCAGCTTCGTTGACTAAGTGCTGTGGTCGGAGGCATCGATCAACTGCGTCAAATCCCTCTGCGGCTGATCGTCTCCCTCCCAGCGTTCCCGAACGCGGCCTGTCTTCAGAGGCACTGCTGGGGCTTGTCAGGTTTCTGGGCTGCACCCAAGGCCCACTGAACCAGACTCCCCGGAGCTGGGACTGTGAATCTGTATGGTTAGCAGTAGTGCCTGCATCTGTGCTGTGACGCGCAGAACGGAGCGTGAGAACCTTCGTCCAAGCGGATGAGCCCTTGGTGTGGCGTTTGGTGTCCTCTCGGTCTGGCCCCAGCTTTGTCTCCCGCAGGCAGCCTAACCCTGCAGCAGAGTCAGCTCTCCCTGACTGACGTGGCACCTGTCTCCTCCTATAAGACCGGCAGCCTCTGAGGCGGTGTCCCCAGAAGCCCCACCCGCCTGCTTTCGTGCTCACTCAGCACGTGGTTTTTATTCTCCGAGCACGTGTCCTGTCGCACAGTGGCTTGTTCCTGCCCCGTTGTCCCCCGAGCCTGAGAGCTCCTTGCAGGGGGTAGCTCACCTCTGCATCCTCAGTTCATCAGGATTGAGCCGTGGACACAGGACTCACGCTCAGCAAGGCCCCACTCCCTGGTCCAGCCGGCCGGCCGGTGGCACAGATGTTTGCTCCTCCGGGGCCTGTGGGAACAGGCCCTGCCCAGAGTCATTCTGGGAGGTCACGCATTTGTTGTGTGGAAAGGGCAGCGTGTAGAACGTGAGCTTTCTTTAGGTGATCATTACCCACCCCTCTTCCGTCTTAGAAATGACCGTGTGTGACCAGAGCTCAGGCCACTGAGCCACTTCAAACCAACCCCCAGTCACACCACGAAGAGGCAATTCTGTTGCTTTTGTCCCCCAGACCTGTTGGGTTTTAAATGGTTTTCCTGTAACCTTTCTTCTCGGCA
>NW_006799611.1:554535-586564 GCF_000442215.2 Lipotes vexillifer
TGATGACCACGACAAGTGGTTTATGTGTTTTGGTCGATACCTGCTTATGTGTGGGCAGCGTGGGCCTTAATGGCCAACGCCTGCACCATAAAAGACGAGCTGGGTCGATGGAAGGTACTTTCTGAGCACCTACTGTATGCTCCCACCTGAGGGGGACGTGCGGACACAGCAGTTCAGGGGAACGTGCCATTGTGGTTCTCAGTGGGCGTTCGTTTCCTGGACACACGTGCTAATAACACCTAACGCCTTCGTTCACAAAGTGCTTCCTGGGCTGTGACCCTCCACAGCCCCGCGGGACAGGCGTGGAAGCCACTGGATGGGTAATGGGACCAAGACAACAGAGCAAACCAAGTCCTGCGCTCAGAGCTGAGCATCCTGGTCCCACTGGTGCACTTTGCCCAGTGGGTAGAGATCAAGATTAAATCACCCACTTCCTCGGGGCACCTGCCACGTCACTTAAGGCTTGGGAAACCCTTTCTTCCTCTTGGATGTCCTTCCTTGTATGGAAAAAAGTGGCCACTGATGTCTGGAAACTTCTGAGTTCCTAGGGGGACTCGAGCTGGTGGGGCAGCTCAAGTCCTGCTTGAGAAGGCGGAGGTCCCCAGGACTGCCTGCTTCCCGGGCTCTGTGTTCTGTGGGCTGTTGGTGGCGCCTGTGCTTTCTGAGCCTTGGGGACTGCTCCGTGCACCCTGTAACCTCCTTTTTCTCCTCTGTCTTTCTCAGGCACATCTCTCTCACGCTCCCTGCTACCTTCCGAGGCAGGAACAGCACTCGGGCTGACTGTGGGTACCAGCACTCCAATCTGTATGCCATATCAGGTACGTGTGGCCACTGCGAAGGGCCAGCTAGCGCGTCTGTGTCCCAGGCACCGCCTCCCTCTACGTGCTTCCTGGCTGCTAATGGCATCTGTGTGTCTTACCTCTCTTTTTACCCCTGCAGGGGGCCTGTTCCCTGCAGGAACCAGGCCTTCCCTTTCCTCTGTGTCGCCGTAGCGCTTAGTGAAGGGCCAGATCCTCAGCATGTTTTGAAACTAATGATGAAAAACAATGTGTGCATTTCACAAGCTTGAAGGGAGGTTTCCAGAGAATAGTCACCACGTTGTTCACCTGCCAGATCCAGGGCAGGTTCCCCGCGGGGACTGGGGACCCCACAGACCTGAGGCCTTGTGCCGCCTGCCCTCCATATCCACGTCTGTCCTCATCTCTCATTTCTCAAAGCCAGGTCTGTGACCAGCGGGTGTGCTGGCGTCTCCCCCACCCCCAGCCCCATCGTATGAGTCTGTGATTTCTGCACTCGGCCCTGAAATGGATGGTGTTACCTTGGCAGGAACTTGGTCAGTCCTGGTTTCCTTTTTCAAAAAACTTACAAGCCTTATTACAGAATTGAGATTCATTAGGTGCCTGGCAGGGCAGGTGACTTGCTAAGAGCTGAGGAGACCCACAAACTTGACTCTGATTATACGGGGCCTCCAGTTGGGGGGCGTTTGTATATAAGGGGGAAATGGCAAATCGGTGCCACTTACCAGCACATACCCTTAATGGTGAGTGATGTTTTGAACACGGGAACATGGCATTCATTCATGTACCATAATGAATCGGTTATTTGAAAGGTGATCTTTTTTCTAAAAATTGCAACTTCAGGCTACTAAATAGATGAAATAGAACAATGGTATAATTCGTGTCAGTATTAGTTTTTCTTGTTATGATCCCTCCCTAATAGGTTTGGAAGTATAAACAAAGGCCAGTCGTTCCGTTTCTGGGTGGTGCTCCTGCTGGGGAAGGGGAAGGGGAAGGACAGAGATGTTCTCACAGCCCTCATCCTGGCTTTTCTCCAGGAGCCAAGCTCCCCAGGGCAGCGGGAACGTGTTGTCTAAGAGAAGCATCTCCAGGGAGAATTTCTTTTGTGCTCTGGCTATTTCAGCAGAGTCGACAAGGAGCATAACAAGTGTGGAAAGATGACCTATTTTGTAGAAAAGCTGAATATTTCCCCAGATGCCTAGTGGCAGAGTGGTGCAAAATAGGTCTGTGAAATCCAGCAGGGCGGCCCCGTTCCGAATGCACATAAGGAAAGCTCAATCAAAGCAGATGACTTTTTTCCCCTCCAGCTCACAAATCTTTTTCCAGCCACGGGGTTCGGCTGCCCCCACCTTACCTGGATTCTCTGATGGCTTTCCCAGCTGTTGACGTTTCTGCAGAGAAGGGCCCACAGAGTGAAATCTCCTCTGGTTTGGCAGGAATGTTCCTGTCTGCCTCTGGGCCACTGCTTCCTCACCCCGCGGCTTTGATGAGGTGTTGTCTGGGTTCATTTCAGCTGTTAGTTTAGCAATACCGAGGTAACAGTCTCAAGATGCAGGGGAAGCCATTCAGAAACTTCCTGTTACATTTGCGTAAGTGGCAGTCAATTGGATTTTATCTTCCAAACCGAGGTAGTTGAGGCTGTGGCCCAGGGCAGCAGGCAGCTCGGGCCTCCTCGGCGGTGGCAGCACCAAATTGCCCCGCCAGGGTCCAGGACTGCTTTGTTGTGATGCTGCCAGGCGTGCCCTGCGGGACCCGCGGGCTCCATAAGGCCTGCAAACTCAGCACTGCGCGGCCGTGGTGCGTGCAGCTGGGAAGGCTGCCCAGCGGCAGCCTACCTGCGAGCCATTCTGGCTAAAAGGGAGCAGAGACCGCCCACCCCCCCCTGCGCCCCCTGTTCCAACAGTATTTGGCACTGAGTGGCGTGTCTCAGTTTGGTATTGCGAAGCTAAGGTTTCAGTGGTTCACTCCCAAAACAGTCAGGGCAACATGTGCCCCAGCCCCCAGCCCGTGCACAGTGCCCAAAGCTAGGATGTCTGGCGGCTCTGCTGGCAGTGGAACGAGTCGCCAAACTTCTCCTCCCGAAGCAACTCTGCACACGTTCGCTGCGGGCGTCAGGCACTGAGCCCCCGGTGCGAAATCCTGGTCTGCTCTGCTTCATTCCTGAAACCATTTGACGACTGCGCCCCTTGCTTGCGGTCCCTTCCTAAGATAAGTAGGTTTCCAAACAATGTTATTAGAAGTTTGAAGAGCAGCCCACATTTAATTTGTACGTGTGGTTATTAAAGTAATATGTACTTTTAAGTGTTGTCTTCCCAAGGGCATATATTCCTTCTGTACCTTTCACTGAGACAGTTCCTCTCTGTCCTGCCTGCAGAGGGAGAGGCACTGCTCAGAGCTGCTGAGAGACCGGCGGACACAGCATGTAGCTCTGTCCCCAGCACACAGAGGTGCTCGTGAAATGGTTGTGGAAGGAAAGCACTTTGCCTAGTGTCTGCCTTGCCTGGGAGTACCCTCTATGACCCCTGGGGCAGGGGATCGTCCTGATTTGCTGCTCCAGCCATACAGTGTCTGGGCCACCATCTCTGAGCAGCCCAGCCCATCTCTGCACGGTGCTCCCGTGTTCAGCGGGGCTGTCTTACTGTATGTTCATATCCATCCAGCCATCTGGGGTACCACGCGCGCCGTCAGCGTTGCATGCCGACTGTTCTGCACTGTCCAGCCGGTGGGTAGTTCTCTCTTGCCCACAGAATTGGGGTGAGGAACATCGTGCTGAAATCCTGAGAAGCTTATTCCCTTCTCTGCCATCTTGTACCCTCATCAAAATGGCCATGAAGCACACCTTTGATCCTCACACTTCCTCTTCCAGGAATTTCTTCTGGAAAATACAGATGTGCAGAAAAGATTTATCCACAAGGGCGAGCACTGCTGCTTTTTAAATATAATACCCAAAAAAGGGGTGGGGGGGTGGATATCATAAATGTCTAAAATAAAGGCAAGTGGTTAAATTATGAAACATCCATACGGTGGCCTTAACTTTTCAAGCATCAGAAGTAGTTCCGATTCAGATAAAAAGGTGTGCGTGAATGCTGTTAAGTGACAGCCAGGACGTGCAGTGTGATCTCATTTTAAGAAATATATCTAAAGGTCTGGGAAGGTACATGCCAAGGTGTTTATAGTGGTTTTCACTGGATTTTCCTGCTCTTCTTTTTGTTTCTTTGAGGTGTCTCCTTTTTCTGTGATAGCACCTATTGCTCTCGTAAGAAGAAACAACATAGGACCGATGTTAACTTGTCACGCTCTTGGGAAGCCTTGCTGACTCCAGTGATCGCCGTCTTTTCTGAGTGCTCGCAAGTCTTCTGACTCATAATATGCTTTCAAATTCTAGTGGATATCACTTCCAGGCCACAGATCAATAACTATCTTATTATCCCTTTTTGAGGACATGATTTTTTTCTGTTGTTCAGTCCCCTGGAACCTCCTGTCCACTGATGTTTCTCAGAGACCACTGACTTATCTTTTGCGCCCGGTGGCCCTCCAGACACCGACTGCGCTTGAAAGCACCAGGCTGCTCCAGCCGTCTCCTCACCTGTCTTGCCCCTCAAATTCCCCACCATGTTATTCACTCCTTAGGGTTTGAGGATGGTTTTCTTTGAAAGAGTAGATGGAATAAAATGGTGGGTACCTGGTTTGTCACACTCTGCAACCTGCATATAGTAAGGTTGGCAAACCACTTTTTAAATTGTCCTTACTTGTGATAAATGGCAGCTCATGGGCTCATGCTTTCCTGGCGATATTCTTATTGGTGTGTCTCCCTCAGTTACATGCCCTTAAGATCTTCTCCTGGGAGGACTTGCTGCAGGGCCATGTTGATTTCTCTAGATTCTGTCCCAAAGCCCCAGTTCCTAAGTTTCCTTGTCAGAACTTTTAGTGGCTGTTAGTTTTCTTTTAAAGAATGTCTTCTCTCTCCTGAACATCTTATACTTTAGTTCCAGATGATGGTACCCTCCCTTTTTTTTTTCCTTATAATTTTTTTAGATGTTTAGGTGTCTGACTGTTTGCTCATTTCTCTTCCACCTATTCCAGAAAGATTTAAGGTAGCTGCAAAAATGCATGTAACAAAGTGAAAACGGAAGGGGAAAAGTAAGAGTGAATGAAAATACAGGATAGCAAAGTAGGGTGCAGCTGTGGGTAAGGCTTTGCATGAAGCGGAGATTCTGGATTTGGTTCTGAGTCAACAGTTTCCTTACGGACAACCTAAAAATAAGCTGGTTGTTCGAGGAGAGCCTAACTATTCCTTTTATGAATTTTTCTTCGTACAGAGGGCCCTGTGTCGTGCTGGGAACAGCCGCTTTTCTGTGAGTTTGATAAGGACAGACTGTATGCCCATGTGAGGCAGATCCACTCATGTTTGAACCCCTAAAATGTTTGGAAGTTGAGTGAGATGTTTCTTAAGAAATGCTTTTGTGCTGGGTGTCATGTGCCTTAGAGGCTGGGGACCTCGGGGGACGTCAGGAAAGAGGAGATCCCCAACGTCCTGTCCAACCTGAGGGCCACCTGTGCCGAGGGTCCCTGTAACAAGCAGCTCAGCCCAGAGGCATTGCTTTTTCCAACGTAGGAATGTCTTGTCAGCCACGTGGCAGGTTTTACTTAAGGAACAGGTGACAGTAGGTATGGGACACTACGCTGTAAGAGTCTTTTGCTTTTGTGGTGGTTATAAACTGATTTATAGCGCCACGTAAAGAATTTTTACCAAAGAACTTGTTTTTCTCCGTTTTGAAAAAAATTGACACAGTCGTGTAAATTAGTACAGTAAAGCAGATGCATATTAAAACCAGCATGTAATAAAACCAAAAATCTCCCAACTCAGCCCACAGTTTCAGGATGAGCCACATGCAGAAATGCGCTGAGGCCTTGTGGTGCAGGGAAGCACCTTTTAGCGCCTGACATCTTCATCTGTCCGTCAGCACCAGGCAGACCACGTGATTTATTTTCCACTTCGTCACTTTTGAGAGTGAAAGGGGCACAGAGTTGCATCAGGACAAAGCCGGAACCTGGAACCGACCCGGCAGACAGGGGCTGTGGTCACCTTGCCTTTAGCTTTTCTGTTTTCTTCAGGGTTTTTTTGTTTCTGTTTTTGTTTTTGCTTTTGTTTTTTGATTGCTGGAAAAGCCAGCTTATTGCCCTGCACAGCTGTTGCCTCTTAAAAACCAGTCCCTTTTCAAGATGTTTGACATCAAGAAGCGTGTGAGAGTGGACAAGCCCGAGTCCATCGGCCGGCAGTTTAGCCACGACACTCGTGCAGAGAGAAGGAGAATTTTGTCTGAAACATAGAACCCCGTACGAGCCGTGTAACTCTGACATCAGACCGGGAAAGCGCAAAGCAATTAAAAATAATTAATGATTTCTGAATATCAGCCTTCTCCATGCAGTTTTAATCTAGTCCTCATTTAAATTGGAAGATGGACATTTAATTATCAGTATTATGAAATTCATGATTTATATATTTCATCCAACTGGATAAAATTTCTGCCATCAGCCCTTCATCTTATTATGAAAGAAAATCTGTATATTTCACCGTGTGATCATTTAAAAACTCATCTGCAGCATACCAAACAACTGCAAACATATTTTCCTTTCATTTCTGGTGATTACATTATTTCTATCTTTTAATTAGGAAAAAAAAAATCTCACCTGGAGTATCGGAAATAAACTTAATACTGTAATGATCATAAAGCACTGCCGGGTCAGAAAATGAAGACCAAAGGACTAAAACAATAGGCTGTGTGAGAAACGCTGTTCTTTTCTGTGTAAGGTGTTCTAACAGACAGCTGCTCCACATGTCACGTTTATGCTGCAGAGTTTGCGTGTGGAGTGTGTGTGTGCGTGTGTGCGTGTGTGTGTGTGTTTCTCCTTTTCCCATGCATGTGGGTGAGTGTCAGCCTGCGATCGGGTTGACAACCTCAAAGGAGGGGAAGGGCCGCCAGCTTCTAGTGGGAGCCCCGGAGTAATGTGAATCGCCCTCTGCATTCGCAGGTACCCCGTGGCCTCTGTCATTAATGGACACGTTCACGCGGCTTTTCTGGCCTTGAACTTCAGACCCCTCCTTTCCTTTATCCTCCGATGAGGATTTTCAGACTCACCTAGGACTGGTTGGAGAGGTGGGGGGTGAGCATGTGGGAGGGTGGCAGGGATCCGCGGGAGGAACGTCAGTTTGATGCAGCCCCAGATTATAGCATATGGGGAAAATTCCTCAATGAAGTGAAAAAATATGTATAATAACGGTGCTCAAATCAAGGAGGAAATAAGTCATTTTAAAGACATATACATTTTTATCATCCCCTCTGACAGTCATTGCGTCCCTTGTCTATCCATCTATTCCTGCCCTGACAACAAAGGAAAATAGAATAAGAAAAAGCAGAAATGAATGGGAGTGGGTGGGCACTTTATTGCACAGTGTATCTGTACATCCTGACGTAAAGGTGCGGGTGACAGGTGGCCAGGTTTGCTCTGTACACAACCATGTGTGTGCTGTCAGGCGCTCACACACTGCCTTGTTTCGATTGATGAATTGCCTGCTTTCTTGATTAAACCTTCCGTCACTTAAGAAACAAAAAGCCTGTGTTTAGATGGCAGAGTGGGACACGTCAAAAAAATCTGTCTCCTTTACCTTTGTGCAGATGTTGGGCACAGACTGTAACATGTATTATTAAAATGAATGTGGCATTTACTGTGCATTATTCCTTTCCTGGGAGAAAGGACTGTAAATTATATGCTAATAATAAGCTTTAACCCTTTCGAAATGCAAAAGATTTAAGAGTGCAAATATTCATGTAGGCCTGGCTAATTGGACGTGCTTTCATACAGCCACCGTGGTCACTGAAGTTAATGAACGGTGTGTGCGGGCAGACACGCAGGGCACTTGGGAACTCGAGGTGCCCCGCTCTGCAAGTGCCTCTGCTAGGATTTTGCGGAGAGAGACCCTGAAACCCCTTGGCTGGGCTCTGGGTCATCTTACGACAGATGAGGTCCAGAGCCATGTCCAGTTCCCCCGGCGCATCTTTTGGACCCGAGCATCAGGCGTGGTCCTCTGGTGTTCTCCTGTGTCCCCGCTTACGGGGCTGGCTGGGCTCGGGCCCGGCAGGTACCAGGTGTTGGTGCCTCGCACTTCCTGGACCTGGCTTATCGGTCCGCAGTCCAGTTGCCCAGGTGGCAGACTCATGTCCCCAAAGCACAGCCTCTCAGATCAGACCTTGCGTTCTTTCATACCTCACCTGCCCGGCGTTGGGGCTGTCGGTGGCCAGACACCACCTGTCCGGTGTCCCTTCCTCTGTGCCCAGCAGCCGGGGTTGCTCCCTGTGTCCTCACCTTTGTGTCTTTCTGTGCATCTGCCCCTGCCAGTCCCATGGCTCAGGTGGCCCCACCGTCTCTTCTCCTTTTCTCTGCTGACCCACCCTTGAAGGCCTGCTCCTACACTACTCTTCATGCGGCTTGTCTGCGTCCCTTCCAGTCGGGGCTGCTGGTCTCCTCCCACACTGCTTTGTGTTAGAGCGATCTCACCTGGCAGCACTCTGGGGCAGCAGAGGCTATGTTTAGAAGAGATGATGGAGGCTGTCTTCAATCCTTTTTGAATCCATGCGGTTGTAATTAAAGGCAAAGAGACCAGAACGACTGTTTACTTCCCTGTTCATTCAGCAGACAGCGCTGCCGTGTGCCAGGCCCCGTGTGCCCTCTTCGAGGGAAGCGTGGGGAACAAGGGTCAGCATGTGACTGATGGGGCGTTTGGGGTCAGAAGCACGTGGGGCCATCGCACAGAGCCACTGTGAATGGCTGCACTGCACAGCGCGTGTGAATGGTTCCTGGCTGGAGCTGTGCAAGGGCCCTGCATTATGTTACCCTGGGCAAGTCATTCAACGCTAGTTATTCACCCCTGGAAAATAATACAGTAACCGCCCACTAGCTTCCCAGGATTGCTGAGAGGATCCAGGATCTAGAAGAGTATGTTATGCATCAGGAGGCAGTGTGGGGATGTCACTTCCCTCCATACTCACCTCCCCTGCAGGGCTGTGATCAGAGTAGGAGCCCAAAGGTTCGATGAGGATTGTCGCTCAGGACACACTGGCTCATCTTCTTAGGCCTGCGCTCCCTTGTATGATTTTATTTGTGAGATTACTTCTCAGCAGTCAGAGTACTCTGAGCGCTCAGCGAAAACATCTTCCTCAGGCCAGAGAAACTTGCAGTAAAGGCTCTGGCAGGGCTCGGCTTGGCATCCCCTGGAAACCGAGACCCACTGTCACGCATCGTCACTTAGACGTTGGCTGCTTTCCGTGGCAGGCAGCCCATGAACCCTTCTCGGGAAGGTGACAGGATGCTGGCTTGAGGGCAGGAAGGAAAGACACACTTGGCAGAGTGAGCTGGTGACTTCCATAAAATCTTCCAACATGCCTTTGGTGTTTTTGGAGGAAAAGTGCTGGTAGGCTGGCTGCCCTCCGCTCCAGGCTTTCATTTCTGCTTTTCCTGTGCTCCACCGGCAGGAGAAAGTTATGACTTTTTCCAGTTTCGTCATCGTGAAAAATAAAAATATTGTGGGAAGAGCCGGGTGCAGACCCAGCCTCTCCTGCTGACTAGCCCGGTGATGCCAGGCTCGGCACCACGCGTTTCTGGATCTAAATGCCCACGTCTCTCGGCATCAGTAATTGCAATAACAACATCAGTGATTCAGACGTAACAGTAGGTCAGCTAATATTTTTTGGAAGTTTCCTCTGTGTCAACCACTGTCTAGTATTGAAGGTAGCAGTGGTAACACCCACCTCCCAGGGCTGGTGTTGTGTGGGAAGGAGCCTGTGTGTTTTTCGGGTTGGGATACCTGAGGTGTTACTAGCAAATGTGTACTTATTGACTCCAGACTTCAGAGACATTCCATCCAAACGCTGTCTTGACTATAAACTTCCTAGACACGGACAGTTAGAGAAAAACCAACTTTCTGACACCTTTCTCCCTGCATGTTTACCTTCTTTGTCTAGTTTTTAAGCAGAAATATGCCTCCATTTCCCCATCGTAATTCCCTTCCTGGCAGGCAGCATGATTGTGGTCCTTTCTGAAGGCCTAGCCAGAGAAATGCTGAAAACAAAGGGAAGACGCTTAATCCCAGCTCTTCATCTGCTCTTAGCACTTCTTAAGAGGTTTTCTCTGGGGCGAATGAAGTCGTCAGGTTTACGGAACACTCCTGCCTAGGAGCAGCTTATATCAGATTAGCCCTTTGTTTCTTTTTCTATCTCTGTCTCTCCCTGTGTCGCAATAATAGACTGTCAGCTGAGAGGGGAAAATGATATAATTAAGGTAAATTCTTTAAACACATTTAGGGAGCTGAAGTTGTTTTTGCTTTTATTAAAATGGATTGCATTAATTTATTTTAATAAAACCTAGCCGCCTTCTAGCACTTACTGTGTACGAGACTCTGTAGTAAGCCCTTTCCATGCATTTTGTTATTTAATCCCAACAAATCCTTGCCAAGAAAACCTTTAGGATTTGTACTGTTGCTGCTACTATCTCTGTTTTACAGATACAGCACAGCTGCCAGCATTGCTGAGTTCCTACGTTCAAGCCTTGTTTCGAGCCTCATAAAATAAGTATCTTTATTTTACAGGTGGAGAAACTGAGGTTTGAGAGAGTGATTTGCCCACAGTTACACTGCCAGTAAGCGGGAGGGCTGAGATTGAAGCCCATCCAGACCCTAAGCTCCCAGCCCCTGCGTGGGGGACGCTCCTTCTGGCTGTGGACCATTTCCCTGCCTTTGTCAACTGAAGTTGGAAGGACACACACACCCAGAGTGGCTCACAGTTTATTAGGTCTCAGTGTTGTTTCAATCTCAGATGATCCCCGGCCCCTCATCTCTGGGACCGCATCAGAGTGAGGCCTTTGATGCTTGACTGGCAATGACCCCCCAGTCCGCAGGGCACTGCCAAGAGCGGTGTGGCTCCTGTTGGCCGTTGCTGGGCAGAACGGTGAAGAGGTGAGCACACAGCCCCTCACTTGAAGCTGAGTGACCTTAGGCAAGCGGCTTCACCTTTCTGGGCCTCAGTTTCCTTGTCTGTTAAGTGGGAATGGCAGTGGTTTGTAGTGAAGATTAGAACCGTGCCTGGTACGTGGAAGGTGCTATAGATGTGTTGATTATGATTGTAATTATTCCACCGCCCCTCCCTCCCGCCCCTTCTCAGATTCTTTCCCAACCAGGAAAGGGAATACTCCAGATGCTTCAAGGAGCCTCCTCTCCATCAGTAGGCAAGGCTACTGCTGGCCTTGTGTCGGAGACAGAGACCTTTGTCGGGGGGTGGGGTGGGGTGTGGAGCTCTGGGCACCTGGATGTCCCCTTGCTGTGGCCTTCCATCAGCCCTGTGGTGGCAGTGGGCAGCGCAAACAGACCATTTCACACCTTGGGACTGAAGTGTAGGCGTCGTCTTCCCCTGTCCCAGCTTCCCGGACCCTGCCCACAGTAGACCTCTTATTTGAACTGACGGTCACCTCAGTGCCATCCGCTTTGAAGCTTCGTTCTCTAGGTTGGGCCTCCTAAGGTGCCAGCCTCTGCTGAGGTCACTGAGCCATTCCAGACCCTGTGCGACCCTCTCCTGAGCTCCTGGTCGCAGCTCCCGTCCTGCTGGCCCCACTGCCTAGGTTCTCCTGCTCTCCCACGTGGCCCAGCTCCCAGGCTCCAGCCTGGCTGACTTATGACGGTAGTCACAGGGGATCAGCTTCCAGGTGAGCGTCTTTAAACTCCTGAAGACTTCGTGAGTAAAGGTGTGGGTGTTGGCAGAACTCGGGGAGAGGTTGGATGGCCGTACGGAATTCGGTGATGAGATCAGGAGTTATCCTCTCTGTCCGTCACACAGGATGTCAGGACGAATGCATTTAACTGCTAACGTTAGGACAAAAGACATTCTGATCTGTTTTGTAGCAGTGAAGCCACCTTTCCTCTGGACAGAATACCTGAATCCATCCGTTGTTGTGCAGTTGGTATTTGTGTCCTGAATACCCAATGCTTTTTTTTTCCTCTTTTTATAAATGGCCGGTGGTGGTCTTAACCTTTTATGTTTCAAAACACAGTCTCCACCGCTCCAGCCTAGGGTTTGGACGGGATGTATGGATCACATACCCCGGAGAACGAGGCTCCTCAGTCCTTGGATTTGTGTTTTGATTGTCTCAGACGGTGAGTGGGGCAGGGCTCTCCGCCAAGCTTGAGATCCTTTGTTTAGAGCGCGGTTTCTCGCGCCTGGCTTGTTTTACAGTGTGAACGATCTCATGATCCACTGGCGAGGCAACATCCATAATTTTGAAGGAGAGAGGAAAGCGTGCCTCGTTGGCCCTAAGCATCGCTCCTGGGGACACACATAGAAGCACTTAATCGCTTCCTATCTGGAGGCAATAAACGCACCCATCTTTCTGTTCCATTGCCTCCTGTGTTTACCTTAAATATGCCCTGTGCTAACAAAATGCCAGTGTCACTCCTGTCAGAGGGTCCTTCGGCTCACGAATTACACAGCCCCCACTCATCGTTCTTCTGCCAAAGGCGGTTGGACCTTTTATAGGCCCAACGTGGGCAGCTTCTTTGGCCATAAGCCTCTTGGCTATTCATGCTGCTTGTAAACTTTGGCCGTCTGACTGGCTTCCCAGTTCTAATAAGGGCGACCTGTCTTTGGTTACAATGTCTTGTTCAGTGCTCAGTTCTCTGCTGGAGTCCAGGGTCCGTCCCAGGAGGTTAGAACCACGAGCCTCATTCACTGGTGTGTGTCCAAACAGGGCCTGGCCCGCGGGAGGCGCTCGGTGATATTTGCCGTTGGATTGCTTCTTGAAATCCACCCTTTGTATCCGCCCTTCCCAGCTGCGTGACTTTGGACAATTTGTGTAACATTTCACTCGTCTCCTCTTCTGAATCTTGAGGATTAGGGATACTGGATGTGAAGTGCCTTGTACTGAGCAGGCCCCACAGAGATGGCAGCTGAATGACTGTCACAGACACTGGCGTTCCAGGGAGCGCTGGTCTTAGTCACCTGCAGTAAGACCCCCACCTCCACCCCGCCTAAAATACAGTCAGGAGGGGCAGCTGGTCCACTAGGCAGGGCCAGAGGGGAACTCACAACTCACACCTGGAGGGACCCTGCCCAGTTCAGGGGACTTCTTGGTGTCATAGAAGACCAACCCCCCCATCCTAGCTCAGAAATTGGTAATTGCATGAGATGTGAGTTTGTTACTGGGTAAAACAATTTAAAAGAGAACATCTCAACATTTAAATGAGGCTCCAGTTGTCCCCTTCCCTTCTCATCGAATCAGCTCCCACTGAGAAAGGGGCATATCCGTGCTCAGCCCTCCAAACACTTTGACTTCTTTCTTCTTTGCCTTTTGGTTTGTGGCTCTTTCTTTCCTGCCCCTGTCATCCCAGGACCCTTGAGCCAGAGTCCTTACATAACTGTGAGCCAGGGCTTGGTTTCAGGGTCCATGAGAGTCACACCACCCACCGAGCACATCATGAAGGCTTCCCTGCGCTCCAGAGCTGCTGCCAGGCCGGGTGCCGGCTCCAGGGCTTGTGCCGAGGGCTGGCTCGGCAGCCACAGGACACACCATGCACTGAAGACGATCTTTCTTGGGGTTTGGGAGAATAGTTTAAACAACTTTCTTAGATGTCCCCCTCTTAGGGGAGGAAGCCAGGGTATCTATCGATGCTAAGGGACTGCTCCTTTCTTCAGACTACATTTTTTTAAAAAGATATTGTACCTTTTATTTGGATTTAATGAGGACAGACATTTTAATCAGAGGTTAGTCATTTATTTTTGAAAACTATTGTTTTGATTCATCATTTTTGCAGATAATTAAATGGTTCACTTGGCACAGTGTGTCTATTTTATTAAACCAGGTAATTTTGGAAAAAAAGAGAGATGCTATTTTTTGGATCACTGCACAAGAATTGCTTTTATCTTCATCTGGTTGTTTTGCCAAAAGGCTCTCTCATGTTCAAGCATTTGGTGTCCTCTCTGGTCTGGGGGGACTTGCCCTTGAATGATTGGGTTGTTAGCCTCTATGCCCTTTGAACCCGGAGGTGAAGAATAAATTCTGTGCTGTTACCTTTTAGAAAGACTCTTAGGTTTTAATTGGATTGGGGAAAAGAGCCTACAAGTTATGAACTTTGCAGAGCAGCAGTTTTTATGCTAAAAACAGATTAATTGTAGCCCTCGCAGTGGGTGGAGTTTAAAAGTCAATTACTGCTTGTCCTATTATAATTTACACACCTAGGATTTGAAAAAGTCTGTCACTTGGTATAAAAATGAAAAGGTTACGTGTACTAGTTTGAGTATTCCTGTGACTTTTCATTTGTAAATGCTTTAGCTACACATATTTGTGTGCATGCAACTTGTAGCTGCGGAGTTCTAACATTACTACAGCTGTGAGCAGGATTCTTCAGGAAGAGTAACCTTTAAGATTTCATTCTTTACATCCATAACCGCTTGGAATATAGTCCTTTGTCTGGCGGTTCATTCCACTTGTAGGCACCGTGGCAGCCCCTGCAGGGCCTTGGGGACACTCCACTCCCGGGTCATGAACCAGTGAGGGATGGCCCTTCAGGGGTCAGTTTTTTAAAAACAAATTGCTCACGACGTTTGCCTTCTTTGATTTGCCCATGTTTGCATCCTGAATCCGTTAATTCACTCATTAAAAGGATTTATTTTAGGTGGACCAATTAAAACTTTGGAAGCTAATTTTTTGCTGAGTAGCGCGGACCTCTGGAAGCACAATTTATAATACAGCTTCTGCCCTTTCCCACCGAGAGCTGTCTGATCATGCTGCAGTCCCTGGTGCTCAGAGTACAGAACCACTGTCCTTTGTCCTCCTGTGCCGGGAAGCTGCTGTGTGGGTGGGTGTCTCCGGGCCTCCGTTGTTTTATGGGGAACTGGCAAGTCTCAAAAGCTCAGCCCAGCCCGGGAGTGGCTCGCACTATTTGTTTCCTTGCATAAACCCCATAGTTTAATATTTTTTAATAGGAAGCTGCTGTGTAGTTGGGATATTTAAACAGTTATTAACCGAATGACAATTAACAGATTGCATAGACAGATTTTCTTTTGAAAACCTCTGAAATTGAGTACAGTTTGCAAAACTATCACGACCTAGTAATGACAATGAATTTTGATTTCCCGGAACTGATATTAGACTCCTTATTAAACTATGTGCATCTGCTTTTAATTTACTCCAAATAATTGGAAAATGCAATGAAGCTTTCCAATTAAAGCACGGCTTTATGCTGTTTAATAATACCCCCATAATATTATAGCTTATGAAGTGACAGGTGAGTTGGTGTATGAATAAAACATAAAGCCAGCAATAAGGGACAGAAAACCGGAGACAGTTGTGGGGATTTTAAATGCTGGATGTAATTTGCATATATTAATCTCTTCTTTTCAGCCTTATCAGGCGTTCTTCAGTATTTGAAGTTAAAATAGCGTTGACAGGCGGGAGTACGCTTAGTTTTTTCAAGGATTTATTACTTGTATAATTTCTGATCTTTAATAAGCAGATATGACTGATCCTCATAGTTCTATAGAACGTGGTTAATTGTTCCAGATGGCGTGTACTGATTATGCAAAATTACTTTTCACACCATTTTTTTTGTGATGGAGTTTGGAGTAAAATTAAATTTTTTATAGCCTTCTTATCATGCTGTTTTACAGTGGTTTTTCCACAGAAGTTGAATTTAATCTACTATATTACATTGACCAGCACAGTTATTCTAATGTAGCATTTTGTGATTTGACAAAGAATAATAGAACACATTGCTCATTGTTCATTACACTGTCCCTAATAAAAAGGAGCTCCTGTGTATTGAACATAGCTGTTATTTATGAAGAATGCCTAATTCATACAGTTAAAAATGCAAAATTGTACTATGTAGTAGTTCCTTTTGGGGAGAGAATATCTGGGAGAAGCAAATGGAAATAGGCTTGTTGCTACAGATTTTACATGCTAGAGGAGGGGTCTTCTTTTAATGACCAGAGTGTTTAAATTGTGCTACTTTCTTCTTCTGTGGAGGAGAAAAAAAAAAAAGCCTAGATAATCTCATTCTATTAAGAGAGGTGTCACCAGTTGACTTGTCTTGATTTACATAATCCCAGAAGTCTTTCATAATTGAAGAGCATATATAAAAGGTGGTTATACTTTGGTATAAAGTATCCAAAAAAAAAGTCTAAAAAGCTCCAATGATAACTCGTCTCTTAACGTTTTCTACAGCATTAATTTTTGCAAAGCATCTTGCGCTGGTGTCAGATCCAAGTCCAGGCTGTGCGTGCTACTGGGTGACATTAATCTAGGCTTATCCCTGTCCAGGTTCTCAGATAACATTCTCTCTACAGTTCAGCTGGTAGTGGGATATGATGGACTCAACAGACGCACCCCAAAATGAGATTGTAAGGCTCTTATCTTGATGCAGGGGTAGATGCAGTTTCTTTCCTTTGGGAGAACTCCTCCCAGGAGCAGGGGGAAGGGGATAGATTTTTCTGTTGCATGAAGAATCCTGTTTGGGTGCATAGTATGTTAAATACAGTACATAAAGAAGAAAAGCATTTCTGACGTATGTAATCTGAAGTTTAACTTGTTTTCAAGAGGCCGCTGGGTAATAAGTCTTATCAGGATTTTTATAGACTCGGGATATACATTTCTATTTCAGATAGAGTAGAATCCCTCATACAGAGAGACTCACAGATCTTTCTGTGGCCCGACTGCTTGCTCTGAGTAGTTAGTTCGGTTCTGTGCATCAGCACCTCACACCCACCGCCGTCCTCCTGCAGGCCCCGAGAATGCTTCCTTGTTTGAACAGACTTGAGGTGGATTTGGATCTGTTTCAAAGGTTCAATCCCCTTAGCCCTGGGGGAATCAAACTTTTTAAAAAAAATATCCTTCTACTAGCAACACTGATTGCTCTTCAGAGCGAGGGCCCCGGAGTAGAAGCAGGACTTCACTGATGCCTCCGTGGCAGGCTCAAGGGAAACAGACAAACAGAAGGTTGCAGACCTCAGAGGTCAGAGGACGTCTGTCCAGCTGTCTGCTGAGGGTGGGAGCACACGGTGCAGGGCAGGGGTGCTGTCTGGGAGCGTGGGCTCTCCAGAGGGCCCGGGAAAACAGGTTCAGTTAGATGCCCAGATGTTACCACTGCCAGTGTTGTGTAGATTGTACTGTATTCTGGTCTTCATAATATTTTCGGTTAAGGTCTACTTTGTATCTAGTCTAGTCGTGAAAGAAGTTAAATGGTAAGGTAAATATATTTGGCTGCCTGTAGTACTGGAATGACTAATTCAGCCAAACATAAAGAAATGTGATTTGGAGTCCAGAGCACTTTGGATAAGGAGCACTAACTAAATTCTGTATTTGCTGTACCTCCAGAGTACTTTAAACGCTTCAAACCTTTCGCATGCCCTCTTTTGTAAACTCAAAATGTATTTTGTGAAAATGAAAATTATATGAAAAAGAGAATGCATAAATCAGACATGATTAAAAATATTTGTTCTAACGCAGTAATAATTTCGTAGTAATGCTTTCATCAGTATAGCTTAAGGCTACATTAAGTGGACAGACTTTATATGGGTTCTCTAATTTTAATCTTCAAAATGCTATCTAATGTCTCATTAAGACTTGCATATAATGTATCTTAAGTACAGTCATTAAATATAGTTTAGGGAGATTTATGTTCAGATATTGCTTAAAGATGTTTTAATAGGCCCATTTACTCTGATGATATTAATGAGCTCTTAATACAGACTAAGCTTCTAAAACTAATGGTAACGACTCCAGCCTGAACACAACAATTTGGGCTTAGAACCTGGTTTGCACAAGAGCCCCCAGGTTAGCCCTGCTGACACGCAGAGTCAGGGCAGACCCTCTGTGGAGCCTTAAGTTTTGGAAAAAGGTCTCCCCTGACTTGGTCTGACTGCTGACCCAGATGACTCCCTCCTTCTGCCAGCCCTGAGCACAGTCCCACACCGTGCACAGGACATGTGCTAATTTGGCCAAATCGTCCGTCTCCAAGGTCATCTGAGTGGCATCGACGCCCTTGGCGGTATCGCCGGGGCACGGGAGGGTTAAAGGGGGCTGTTGCTGTGCTTCTCCTGGAAGCATCTGCCGGGTAAGGTGTGCACAGCCTGGCAGCGTTACGTGAACAGCTTCGATCTGCCATAAGTGAACTGTAAAAGGTCGTGTGGGTGTGCTTTCGTAGGCATTCCTAGTGACTGAAATATACATAATAAAGTGGTCCTGCAAATTCAAAATTGGAAAGAAAAACCCAGAGTCTCTGTGTGCCCCGCGCTTGTGCACAGTCATTCCCCAGGCCCCACTTCTAGACATGTCACAAAAAAATCTCTGTTGGTATTTCCTTTTCTTTCAGAGAAATGTTGAAAAGCACTTTTTTTTTGGGGGGGGGGGGCGGTTTACAATTATTTTAGGGGAAGAAAGAAAAAAGAACCTATGAGTTCAGAGACTTTTCTAATTACTAAATTGGTTTGTTATAAAAAGATAATAGCAAATTTCTTCTTTTCATAATTGGACGTTTCTTCCCTGTAGGCTAATGCATGCACAGCCCCTGCGCGCACAATAAGTTGTGCTTCTGAAAAGCCATAACTAGCTAATAACAGCTACAGTGTCATCAGAGAGTAATGGTGTGCTGATTAGCATAATTAATGACAAATGGTGGTGCAGAATTGGTGGATTGGTTTAGCGGATGATGAATGCGGCGAGGCCTGGGCTGGGACCTGCCAACTAGGCCTCGCTGGCTGTCAGCCCTTCTGTTCTCGAGGAGGCAGCCCTCATTAGTCACGATGGGAGGTGCCAGTTTGGATTCTGTTTGGAGCACAGAAAACTTAATAATCCAAGCAAATGTGGCTTTCCCATTTTCCTCTGTTTTTACTCCCAAAACTCTCTTCTCGCCCGTTCCCATTGTGGCTGGTCCATGAGCACACAGGTCCTTCGAGACGCTGCCCTGATCCTTGAAGGGGGAACACAAGGTAGCGTAGTGGAGGGACACGTGTCACCCGGCTCTCCTCTGACCATAGATGAATTACTTCTGCTAGGAGGACTTCTGCTTGTGACTCTGTTTATCTGGGTATTTATAAGGGGAAAAGAAATGAACTCGGTAAGCTATACATTCTGTCCTGAAATCAGAGGAGCACATTTATCTTTGACTTGATTAATCAGACCTAATTTGCATTCTCAAATGAGACTGATAAAAATGGATTTACCTTTTAACCTTTAGAGGGGAAAAGTATTTCTCTGCAAGGTTTCTAGGGCTATCTTTCCTTAACTGATAAGAAGCAACTCCTTTATCAATAAAGATGAAAATCCTTAATTTGCGTTAGTGAATGAGACTAATTATTATATAGTTAATTAGCATCTGGAAATGAGGATTATCTTAATTACAAAGCACAATTTCCCTAACAGCTACAAGACTGTAAGTTTGATCCGTGTGGAAATTGGTAACTGTTATTATGTAATTAGTGATAACATTAATAGTACAGAGTATTTAGACATCATTTGCATATGCAAATGTAATTTACCTGAGCCAAGCAATTGGACCGTTAATTATTAGAACATGACAGAGCTGAGTGAAAGTTCTAGATAGCTAAATGGTATCCATTATGCAGAGGATCTAAATAATTGTCGTAGAGTAGGTAAGGACCTTTGCTATTTAGATGGTCACAGTGGTTTTTGTTTTAAGAAGAATCAGGAGTGGGAAGGTTAAACCAGGACACTTCTCTGCTTAGGGAAATAGCTGGCCATATAGTCATCTACTTGACTCTGATTTCCCCATGCTTCCCAATATCCCTTGAATCTTAGATGTACTCTCCCTGTATATCTTAACACTTCTGAATATTGGCTCTGTCTTACAATTGATGTGTACTCTTAAAACAGTTACACACACGCATGAGCGTAGTGAATTATGAAGTTGATGGTGCAGCTTACAGTTCGCAGGGGAAAACTCGGAGCTTTCTGAATCTTATCCGTGTAGTCCTAGAGTCTCCTCCCTTCGGAGCTGCTGCTTTACCTGCATCTCCTCTGGTACCCGTCTACTCCCTCCTCAGGCTGTAGCAGTGTTTCCCAGAAGATGGGGTGCGTGCCCTTGAGGGAGTGTGAGATGCGGACGGCCTTTAAAATGATCTTATTTCAACCATAATAGCATATCAACAGATAGTATTGTTGAGAATAAGATTAAAGCCGGTGTATTAATCAGTCTTTGCTGGGTAATGTTGCAGTCAGCAAACAACCCCCCAAACCTTAGTGGCTTACCATACCACCATTTTGTATGTCACTCAAGTTCCAAGTTGGTGTCTGCAGGTTAATGCTCCATATGTCATCTCCATATGCCATCTCTTTCTGGGACCCAGGATGCAGGAGCAGCTCCCATCTGCAGCATGCTGTTCTCAGAGTAGAGGGGAAGAGCAGGAGACCTGGAAGAAACACCCAGTGGCTCTGAAAGCCTCTGGTCAGTCGTGGCAAGGCGTCCAGGCCAGCCAGGTCAGTGTGCGGGGTGCTTTCTCCTCCCCAGGAGGCCCTGACCTCCCACCTCTCACAGGGGAGTGGGAACACACACCCAGGAATGGTAACTTTGAGTTTTAAAAAGTAGTTCAGAAAAATTAAATTTAAAATGATAAAAATAAAATAGCATTTTTTTAATTTAAAAAAATTTTGAGTGAGTTTCCAGGTGTGAAGAAAAATATAAAGTCAGTAATAATACTGGAAAAAAATAAGTGAATCTGGGACATGAGATACTGTTTCCTGAAGTGTGGGAAACATTGGCCTAGAGTGTCTGCTGCTGATCGTCAGCTCATCAGGAGCTTGAATTCTCCTGGGACGGTTAGGGATTCGCTCAGGGATTTTCACAGGTGTTCCAGTGTGGCGGAAATAGCACTGTCCTCTGGGATTTAAGGCTCATTTTGACCACTTCCAAACTTGAGAAAGTCGCTTCCTCTGCCTGGGATTCAGTTTTCCCAGCTGCAAAATGAAGCTCTTGAGCCAGGTGGTCCTTCTTGCTGCTGGGCCCTCCCACCACCCCTTCTGAGCACCTGTTGAGAGCCAGGCACCTGCAGGGACTGGAACAGAGGTGCTCCAGAAAGTTCTGCCTCAGGGCTGGTGGGACTCAGAGGTTCCTATAAGAACCTAAGAAAAAGTTTGTTGCTAGACAGAACGGTTCATTGATATTTTTTATCAAAATAGACACAAACTTTTCTGATTTATAAAAGTAGAAAAGTTGGAAAATATATAAAAGCATAGGGCAGAAGATGAGTATCACTTATAATCCCGTTATCCAGAGAAACAATTATTTTAGGGTATATGTCATATATATTTATATATAAAAGTATATTTCTACCTAACCATCCATTATGGGGTTTTATGTTAGATTTATTGAGGTATAATTTACATACAATAAAATTCACCCTTAATTTTATTGTGTATTTATTAAAACTATAATGTGTACAGTTAATGAGTTTTGACAGATGTCAAATCACATGATAAATGTCATGTAACTACCACCAGAAGTAAGATACAGAATTTTTCCGTTACCCCCCAGAGTTCTCTTTTTCCTGTTTCCAGTCGTTTCCTGCACCTCCCCCCAAGTCCCTGGCAGTCCTTCATGTGTTTCATGTACCATAAATGGAATCATACAGTGTGTACAGTGTGTATGTAGTTCTGTTGTCACTCGGTGTGATGTTTTTGAGATTCGTTGTCGAATGTCTCAGCAGCTCCTTTTTATTCCTTAGAATGTGCGCTCCGTCTGGAGACCCGCTCCTTTTTACTCATCATTTCCAGAGCCTTCCTCAGGGCGAATTGAACGTTTGCACAGTCTTCCTCATGGATCCAGTGCACTTTTTCTAATCAGTCCTCTGTGACTGGGTACTTCTGTTGTCTTCACTTCTCAAAGTTATACTTTGGTGAGCATTCCTTTAGATGAGTCTTTGTTCCTTAGGTTAAGTGTGCATTTTCAAACATTTTGATGCGTAGTGACAGATTGCCCACCAAAATGGTTGAATCCATTTACACTTCCACCTAACCCTTGCTTTCCCTGAAGCCTTTACCAGCTGGCTGTTGTTTTCCCAACTCCTTATCAATTTGGAAGGTGAGATAGTGAGCGGGCTGTTCCCCGTGTGGCTTGGCCACCCGGATCCCTCCAGTTCTTTCCTGTACCCACCCTCCCTCTCTTCTGTTGAAGTCCGGCTTTTGCTGACTGAGTTGCAGCAGCTCCCTAAGGACAGGGTCTTTAAGGACATGCTCTCATGTTACTACTGCCTTTTTCCAGTTTGTGGTTTGACCTTTAATTTTGCTTTTCCTTTATTTGTTGTGCCTTTGCCATCACATTTTAGAAAGACCTCTGTCTCATGGTATATTCTGGTACCTTCCTTTTCTTTAACATTTAAATCTGAATTTCTTCTATAGCTTGATCTATGACATGAGATAAGGCTCTAACTATGTTTTCCCAAATTATTTATCATTGTCCTGGTGCTACTTATTAAATAATCTTGTTTTACCAACTTACTTGAAAACAATCTTACATTAACCTCCTCTTGTCTAGTGTGATATGTTTTGTGGCTTACGTCCTGTTCCATTGGCTTGAATGCATATTCTACTGAGGGATTCACACCTCTAAGTATTATACATGTGTATGTTTTGATATCCTGTCTTATTCTTTGTAGTTGATTTTCAAAATGTTCCTGGTAATTCTATCTCAATCTTTTACCCAGTTGACATTTGGAATCACTTTAAGTTCCAAGGAAAATACTTTGAAGATTTTGACTGAGAAAATATTGAAGTTATAACTTAATTTGGGGAGAATGATCATCTTTAAAATACTTGATCTTTCCTTCTAGAAACATAATATGACACTCCATCCATTCAAATGTTCTTTTATATCATGCAGTAAAGTATTATAGTTTTCTTCCTGATTATCTAATTCCTAGGTTTTAAATTTGTTGTTGTTGTTGCTTTGTCCATTATGTTTTAACTGGGGATTGCTTATATATATTTTAAAAGCTACTGTTGGTTTTTGAATATTCATTTTGTAACTGGCCACCTCTCTGCTTGTTATTTCCAGTAGCTTCCAACTGATTACTTGGGTTTTCTCTGTAGACAACAATGTCATCTGCAAATATGATTTTGTCTCTTCAATAATATTTATACCTCATTTCTTTTTCTTGCTTTATATTATTGGCCAGAATATGCAAATGATAGTAGCAATAGCTTGCATTCTTATCTTGTTCCCGACCTCAGTGAAGATGTTTCTAGTGTCCTGCAGTCAGGTTTAAGGTAGGCTAGTAGTTTAAGAAAGAGAGTTTGGTCATACTAAAGGAATGATTCTTCTATTTCTATTTTCCTGGGAGGTTTTCTTTTTTTAACTTTTCGTTTGTTTTTTGCTTGGGTTTTTTGTTGTTGTTGGCCTCACCACACGGTGTCATGTGGGATCTTAGTTCCCTGACCAAGGATTGAACCTGCACCCCCTGCATTGGAAGTGCAGAGTCTTAACTCCTGGAATGCCAGGGAAGTCCCAGTTTTTGTTTTTTTAATTCAGATGCTAATTTCAAGTTCATATAAAAATAACCTCAGAATCTATCAATGTATTATTGTATTCATACTCATTTAATTTATTGATATGAATCCTTTTATTTTGATGATTTAGCATTTAGAAAATTATTGCTATATTTCTGAAATAAATCCTACTTTACTATGGTGCATTATTCTTTATGGTACTAGATTTGAGCTGCTGTTATTTAAGTTAGGATTTTGGTATTTTATATGAGAGGTTGGGTTTAATGTTTATTAAGATATTTTTGAGTGACCTAAGAATCAGTTTTTTCTTTCAAATAAAAGAATATTTTTTTAATATTTTAATTTCTGTTCTTGGGGGGAAAAAGAAAATGAAAAAACAATACCCTGTAAAAACTAAATGGAGTTGGAAGCATTTGGGGGAGCTAGGGGTGCTTTGGGAGGAAGGACAACAATTTCAATTTCTTTCACAGTGATTTTTTTTTTTCAGGCTTTCTGCTTTTTTTGGTCAGTTTTGTCATTTACATTTTCTTTGAAAGAAAAATCCGCCCTTTCACCTTAAATGTTAAAGTTCAGTGGTACAAAATTGCACCTAAGAGTTTATTTTGATTTTAAAAGTAACATACCTGTGGTCATATATATCACAAATGGGCTTTTTTCTTCCTTTTTCTTAGTCATCCTTACTAAAGACTTGTTCTATTTATCTTTTCAAGTAACCAGTTTTTTATTTGCTTACAGAGGCATTAGGATTTTGCTTTACATTTCATCATTTAGTTTTATCTTTATTAGTTCCTTTTTTCTACTTTCTTATGGCCTATTCTGGGTTTTTTATAGCTTCTTGGGTTGAAAGGTCACCTCATTTGTTTTCAGTTCTTTTTGATTTTTTTGTAAAAAGTATTTAAAGCTATATAAATATTCTTGTGTATTGCTTTGATGGTAGTCTGATATATAGTACTCCCATTTATAAATACAGAATAATTTTAGTTTTGACTGCCTCTTTGACTTAAATAATAGAAAACTTTTTTTTCTGAGTGATTGGGATTTTGTTTAGTTAATTTCTAATTTTATTGCATGGTGGTCAGAAAATGTGACCTCTATAATTTTTTTATTTTTTCACATTTATTGGGTCTTTCTTTGTCATCTAGTACATGAACAGTTTTAGTAAATGTTCCATTGTCACTTGAAGCTATGTCTTCTTTCTGTGAGGCACAGTGTTTGACATACACACTACCGTTCTTTGATCAAATAGGAAGAATGGATCCGTATCCATATGCATATATCCATCCATCCATCATGTTTGACCAAAGATGGTAGCGTTTATTGTTTTTGAAATTTCTTCTTGTGTCATTATCATTTCGATCATCGGTTTTGTTTGTTTCAAAGTAGTGTTATTCAGGCCGTGAAGGTTTATGATTGTGTACTTTACCTTTCATGAAAATAAAATTCCCCCTTTTTGTTCCAGTTTGTGTTTGGGGCCTTAAGTTCTATAACGTTCTTGTCCCACATTGGCTCTCGAGTTCTTAGCACGGGCCCTGAGGCTGTGGGCCTGGTCACTTTTCCCTCTGCTCCGGCCGGTAAGGCTCCGCAGGGTGCTGCCCACACGGGCTTTGCTTTGGGCTTCCTCCTGCCCCAGAGAGCCTTCCTGTCCCCTCCACGTCCTCCCCAGCCCCTGCCCTGCGCCCTAGCCCCAGCTCTTCCCAGAAGCCATTTATCCCTGGTGACTCCTGTTGCCCCCTGGTTCCTTCTACAAGTGTGTCCAGCCCACCTTTGTACCCAAGCATGAGCACAGTCTCTCAAGTGTCCTTCACGTGAACGTCAGCTGCCCTGCCTCGGCTTTGGCCACTCCTTGTGGACAGGAACTCTGCTCTCAGAGTCTCCCAACCCTGGCACATGATACCAAGTCTAGCCCTGCTCAGTCTTTCTTTGCCACATAGTTACCTTGTTACTAAAGGGGCTGATTGCTGCTATTCTGTTCTTAGAGAGCAATCATGAAACACCAACTATTTCATCTTTCAAAAATTACTTTAAGACCCTTACTCTAAAACTTTGATCATCGGAAGTGCTATTGAAGCCTTGCACATGCCCTGGCGATACTCCAGGGACACACACAAGAATATCAGGCGCGGGGCAGGGGCTGGGTAGGGGAGAGCGCGGGGGCTTTGGAGACCCCCGCCGTCCAGTAACTTGTGGCTGCTCTCATTCAGGCTCGCAGGGCTCCCTGCACCCGTGTCACACTCGGGCCGTGAGAATTCACGAAGCCGTCCACTCATGCAGCAAGCAGTCACTGAGAAATTCCTGAGGGCCCAGCCTGGGCGCCAGGTGTGGTAGGTGACACACACAGTGCCTGGCAGACCCTGGGGACGGTGGGCAGGTGCTCAGCGTGTACCGCCCACCACACTGCTGTGACCCACCACCAGAAACGTTTGAATCAGACGCTGGGAATCAGACGTGTTCGTCAGCTTGTGGCTATGTCATTGAAGCGGGCTCGGCGGCCACAAGCGCACAGCGCCACGTCCAGAGTGAGCCTGGCAGGTGGGGACGGCCCCAGAGAGCCGTGGGCGCGCTCTCTCAGGCTGGGTGTCTGACAGACAGGCACGGCCTCCCTGGCTTCCTGTCGTTAGCGTGGTTTCGGATGAGAGTGGATGTGCCCCAGCGCCTCCTCGCCAAGGCTCATTTCCACAGGAAGGCAGAGGCTCATCATTCATGGTTAAGAGTAAGGACAGCCTATAACTGGGGCAGATTTAGACACTTCCTACCTTTCCTGCCCGGAGACCCCAGAATTTTCTGAACCTGGAAGGCCTGGCCTGGGCCCAATAAGCCCTGAGCCCTGTGGGCAGCTGTGCCTGGGCTGGGACGACGGCTGCATCGTCACCCACACTGCGAAGGACTGGCTCCGCCTCTCCTTGGACCAGCCATCCCACGGAGGAGCAAGTGACACGCTTCTGTTTGGTTTCAGGAATAATAATATTCATTGAGTGAAATTGTTTTCCTACAGGAATTTATTTAACTGTTATTCCCATTTTATAAATGAGGCACAGAGGTTCAGAGAGGTTAGTGGGTTTCCCAGGATCAGACAGTAAATCACGACGGTGCCCCAGGGTGCGTTCATGACGCCTTCTGCAGAATTCTGTCGCAGCCTTTCACCATCTCCTCTTGGTTTCAGGTTTCTTTCTCGTTTCCTAGACTGGATACTCCATGAGGAAAGTGCTTGGCCTTATCAGTCTTTGTACCCCCAGGCTCCTGATGCTTATAGCTTTGACTGCGAGGGCTCTGTGGTCAAGTTCATACCACCTTTCGGTCTCCCCTCCGGCTGACAACCTGCGCCATGATACAGTGGCAGCAGAGCAGCCCAGGCAGGCAGGCCCACTAGGTAATGAGCGCTGCAGGTTACCTGCCTTGTGTAGAGCCAGGACCTCAGGCCCTCCCTGGGAAGGAAGGCCTGGCTCCCAGGGAGGTGGAGGGGAAATTCCATTTCCTCTCGTTAGGCTGCCTAACTGATGGCCTGCTGAGCTTGCAGATCTGTCCAGGGACTGGTGGACTCTCCCACGTGCTCCCAGAGCAGCCTGGGAAGCCGGCCCCCGGCGGTGTGGCACAGATGGCAAGCCCAAACGACAAAGTAAACTCCAATATGTCTTGGAGACATTGTCAGCCTGCAGCTTATTTGTCATGTCACAGCAGCCTCATGGATCAGGGACGCCCCCCTCCCTGTCCTATGCCTTCCCTGTGTGAGGATTATTTACAGGAAACTGGTTTCTGTAGGTTGGGGGGAGGGCACAGCGACGGAGCATTTCCAGAATAGACGTTGGTCATTTTCTTTCATGTTTGGGAAGTGAATAATAATAACAAGAACAGATACTTACCTAGCATTTATGAAGTGTCGGCCCCTATTCTGAGTGCTTTACCCAAACCATTTCTATACTCGTAACAGCCCTAAGGGGTGTAGGTATCATTAATCCCAGCTTACAGATGCAGAAATGAAAGCACAGAGAGCTTAGTTAACTTACCCATAGTCACACAGCTCAGGCAGGCTGGTCCAGCAGCTATTCAGTCGCCACACTCCAGTGTCCAGTGTGTGGTGGAGGCTGAAAGGGCACTTGCCCCTTACTCGGGGCTGGCACCCGGCACTGAGGTCACTAGGGCAGCTGCGGGATCCCAGGGGCGTCCTGCGGGCCTGTGGGTGCAGACCAGCCGCTCCCCACAGCCTGAAATGCGAGACACTAAGGCGGGGGCGTCTGGACCGTCAGGCCTTTGTTCCACCCCAGGTTGTGGCCTAGCTCCTCGCTGGTGACATCTTCGCATCACTGCAAGGGCAGGGGTCAGAGGAGGTGCAAGGGGCCCAAGGGGTCGAGTCTCCCCCAGCTCTGCCTTTCACCCCAGACCGTGATCAGGAGGCAGGCCCCTCACCATCTGGGCCTCAGTTTCCTCAGCTGTAGAAACAGAAAGGGAGGCACGAAAAGCGTCCTCAGAGAATACAGTGAGGATTCAACGAGGTAAATGGCCTGGCCCACAGCAGGAGCAGAGAGTAGGCTGGGGGCAGCAGCGAGGAAGAGCCATCGGGGCCGCACGGTGGGCCCCTGCTGAGGGGATGACCCTGAGGGCTGGCTGCACCTGTAGGTCCTTCAGTGCTCTGAGGAGGGGCCCGGGCACCCTCCTCAGCAGGGCTCTCAGAGAAGCGGGCCCGGGAGGTCGAGGTGGGACTGACCTCGCCCCTGTCTTCCAGAGGCAGGAAGCGAAAAGGCTTAGGGCCTGGCTGGGTGCCCAGGGTGCACCTGACTTAGGCACAGATACCTGACGTATCTGTCTTTCTGATTTAACTTTAAAGATGCGCCGTTCCCACAGCCTCTGGTCACAGGTAAGCAGTGAAAAGCAACTTAGGTGAATGAACCGTGTGATCGTCCCGAGCTGTTTGCTGAACTCACTCTGTGTAAACTCCAGGCCAGTTGGCTAACTGGAGCCACCTGGAATGTCCCGGGCTTGGCGGTGATGAGAGTCACACAGCTTCACTCCTCAGACCCGCTTACTGCTCGTGTGACGGTTTGTACAAGAAACCCCATTCCCTCAGCCCCTGTGCACGGGGGAGCAGGGCAGCTCGTCAAAGCCTTGTGCAGACGTTCGAAATGAGGTGCCTCGTTTTCTTCTGGAAGATGAAGGAAGGAGAGAGGTTACGGAGTGCCCGGGAGGGTCTTCATGTCTTGTGTGCCCATGAAGCTGTGTGCTTCATGCTCGTGTGGCCACATGCATACACGCAGGTGGTGATTTGGGGACAACCGCAGTAACAAATTTCATGGGGCCTCCAGGTTGTTTGGCTGTCCTGGAAATTGGTTCTATTCCAGATATTGCTGGAAATAACAGGGGAGCTGTCAGCCTCTGTGCTGGTGAATAGGCAAGAAGGGTTTCAACCAGAGAAGGACAGAGCTGTCAGAACCCTCTTCCGCCACGCGTGGGCTCTCTCAGACCTGTGTGTTTGGGATGCAGTGATTTGGGGTTGGGGTGAGCTTTTTGGCCGAAGTGCTTGCAATAATAATTGAAATAGTAATTGAAATATCATAGGAGGGAGGAAGGAAGAGAAGTTCAAGGGTAGATGCCGACTGAGGCCAAAATAAAAGCACCGTGAAGAACGTAGCACTCCAGGCCTCTCTACAGGCCATGGTGCAGCTCTTTCTCTGGGACGAGTGACCTGCTAGCATTGGGGGGGGCGGGGGGGGCGGGGGGTTGGCTGCAGGACAGCGTGGCTTCATTTTAAAAGCCCTGGACTCGCATCACAGCTTTGCTCCTAGGACAAGTCACTCACCTTCCAGCTTCAGCTCATCTTCTGTCAAATGGGGATTGTGGGACAGACCATGAGGAAGATGTGCTAAAGTGCCCGGTCAGCTGTGAGATGCTTAAGGATGGAATCCCGATTTCCTCAGTGCAGCAGGTTTTTACTGAGCATCTATTTTTGCCTGTGCTAGTGTCATGTACACAAAACCCCATGAAGGTGCCACCTCCCTGTGAGCCCTCCGCAGGTCAGCTGGTCCTCGGCATCCCTGCCCACGGGGTGGGAACTTCCTGGTGCATGAACGGTGCGGGCAGCGGCGGTGGGGGATGAGTGGGGGCGGGCCAGGGACCTGGCCAGGACAGCAGAGACACCCCGAGGGCCATCCCCATTTGCCCCTGCCACGTTCTCAAGTTTGGAGTTTTATTGTCAACTCTACTGTTGGAAATTTCCGTGACTGTTTTCTGTTTGTCCCTGCGGACTGTGAAGGAACTGGGTTGCCAACATCACGGGCCCTGTGTGTGCCCGGGGCTTCATGGAAGAGGTCGGTAGTCACACTTGTGAGGCTCGAGTGGTCTCTTTCTTCTCGCTGTGCCACTTTCTCATCCACACACGTGTGCACATATGTGCACACATGCATGTACACACATACGTGCACACCTGGCCCTGCCTTCTCTCTGGATCATCATTGTTACCAACCCAGTCACCATCCAGGCCCCGAGAGGGCAAAGCGAGATAGAGAAAACGAATGTCTCTTGTCCCACCACGGAAAAGCTATGCCAGGAGGAGATGCAGTCAGTACAGCCAAGGCAAGCATCCAGAGACAAACATGCAAGCGTGTAGCTCTGATCTGGTGCGACTCACCGCCCATTAGCGCCTTCCCTTGGTGCCTCCAGTAGTTTGAAACCATCTTTCTATACCGAGACGTTGCCTCTCTGCTTTTATTTTCAGACTTCAAAGATTACTTTTGAAATAGTTTTTCCTGTGAAATTCCAGAGGTTTTACACATATGTGAAAGGAGGAGTTTCACTGTTAAAATGTGTTTGTCTGCCCCTCGGTTCTCTTAACTACAAAGGTTCTGAGACTGCCCCCACTTTGTTCCCTTAAATGTTATACCAGCTCCCTCACCACCACGTAGCGCATCGCCCCAGCCTCTTCCCAGCGTCCCCCAGGCTGATTTCTGTTCAGCTAGAGCCCCACGGGGCAAAATTGATTTTTTTTTTTTTATTACTGGAAGAAATATTTTGTATTTGGGCACTGTTCATAAGCTCTCGGTCCTCCCATGAACCCCAGTCTCGGTAACTGAGACAGCCACAGTGTCCAGTGCTGGGCAAAAGGGGTGATGGCCCTGGTCATGGCCAAAGGGATTTCCCATCTAAGAGTAGGGGTAAACTTGCGGTGGCCGGGGGTGTGGACATGGTTGATTTTAACCGCTGCATGCTTTAGCCCCACAAAGGCCCAACTAAATAATTGGGGTAAGGGTGGATTTTTGTGCTTCTAATGCTCTGTGTTGTGTTTTTGTGGTCATGGGTGATTCTAGAATAGTGAACTTTGATAGGTCATCTTTTTTTTTTTTTTTTTTTTTTTTCTCTCAGGTTTTAGATCTTTCTATAGTGTTTTCTGAGGAATGGCTGAGAGAAAGTGATAGGGCCCCAGGGGGTACAATTAAGCACTTAGGGAATAGCCATAGAAAGTTATCATTTTTCTCTCTCAAATCAAAACCCTTAGCTTGTTTTTTTTTTGTTTTTTGTTTTTTTTTCCGGTACGCGGGCCTCTCGCTGTTGTGGCCTCTCCCGTTGCAGAGCACAGGCTCCAGACGCACAGGCTCAGCGGCCATGGCTTACGGGCCCAGCTGCTCCGTGGCATGTGGGATCTTCCCGGACCGGGGCGCGAACTCGTGTCCCCTGCATCGGCAGGTGGACTCTCAACCACTGCGCCAACAGGGAAGCCCTGATAGGTCATCTTGAACATCTCGTCTGAATGCAGTTATTAGACCATAAACGTTTTCATGGGACAATTCCCCAAGACATTCCCAAATGCCCAAATTTAAAAACAGCTCTTTAGCACATAATTTCTCCCACAAAATCTAGTAATGTAAAAGTGAATGTGTTGGTGAACCTTTAGAACTAACGATTCTATGAATAAAAACTGACATCATTTATAAAGTTTTTTAAATAAATTTTGTCATTTAAGTAAATTCCTACATATATTACATCACCATTAATAATAATTTTAACTGTGGGTTTTGTTTATGTAAAAAAGAATTGGGCCAAGACCCAGGCTTTTGCTAATCAGGCTGTCAGTGTACTTGGCCCAGGTTCCCATTTTGCCCCTTCCCGTGCCCCAGCTCAGGATGTTCGAAATGATGGCGTGAATCTAAAGACAGCTGCCGAGGGAGTTCCCTGGTGGTCCAGTGGTTAGGACTTGGCGATTTCACTGCCAGGGCCTGGGTTCAGTCCCTGGTCGGGGAACTAAGATACCGCAAGCTACACAGTGCGGCCAAAAAACAATAAATAAATAAAAATAAAGACAGCGGTGGAGCCCAAGGAGCAGTTGTTCTTAGGTCACATGGAACCCGGAAGCTTCCTTTGCTCTGGGATATTGGGTCTGGGACGGCGATTGCTTATAACAGAGGCCAGTTTCACCTGCACCACATGTTTCTCCTCAGCCCTGAAGCTAGGTGGTGATGCCATCACCAGCAGCCCCCTCTGCCCACGGTTCCCTCTCCGACTTCCCTTTGTAAAATACGCAAGAGACGAAAAGGCCTCCAGAAATTCTCAAGCTGCCTTTAGTCTTGGAAGTGTTCCCGGGTCCCTGCTTTAAATCTCCTGAACCACCTTTGAGAATCTGTACTTTCTGTGAATATCCTCACACCACAGGTCAACCAGCTCTTCAGTCTCACCCAGGCTCCTTCCTCTTTCCC
>NW_006799611.1:586597-589324 GCF_000442215.2 Lipotes vexillifer
CTTGGTGAGCAGTCCTCACGTGGTCAGTGCCTGGCTGCACCGGAGTCCAGCTGCGCCCTTGCCCCACCTCCCAGCCCACACTGTGATTAAACCCAGACCCCTCTCCTCACCCTCCGAGATGCCCCTTCACTTTCTTAGACCTTTTTGACTCCCCCTCCCCCTTCCAGCACCAGCACCAGCACCAGCAGGTGGCTCTTTGTGGGGCTCGATTTTTTTAAATGAAGAAACTTCAAGAAAGTTACTGCTTTGGGGACTTCCCTGGTGGCACAGTGGTTAAGAATCCGCCTGCCAATGCAGGGGACATGGGTTTGAGCCCTGGTCCGGGAAGATCCCACATGCTGCAGAGCGACTAAGCCCGTGTGCCACAACTACTGAGCCTGCGCTCTAGAGCCCGCGAGCCACAGCTACTGAGCCCACGTGCCACAACTACTGAAGCCCGCGCGCCTAGAGCCCGTGCTCTGCAACAAGAGAAGCCACCACAGTGAGAAGCCCACGCACTGCAACCAAGAGTAGCCCCTGCTAGCCGCAACTAGAGAAAGCCTGCACGCAGCAACGAAGACCCAACGCAGCCAAAAATAAATATAGATAAATAGATAGATAGATAGATAGATAGATGGATAGCTAGATACATAGATACATAGCTACATAGATACATAGATGGATAGATAGATACATAGATACATAGATAGATGGATACATAGATAGATACATAGATATATAGATACATAGATGGATAGATAGATACATAGATAGATGGATAGATACATAGATAGATGGATAGATACATAGATAGATGGATGGATGGATAGATAGATTGATGGATAGATGGATGGATAGATACATAGATGGATAGATAGATACATAGATAGATGGATAGATAGATACATAGATAGATAGATGGATAGATACATAGATAGATACATAGATAGATGGATAGTTGCTGCTTTTGCAGAGGAAAGTGGGAAGTATCCCAGTTGGGCCAAAATTCCGGTGCTGAGTGTCTGACGGGCTTACTTGCTGGCCAGACGCCCCACTCATGAAATTCCAGTTGTGCTTTTAGCAAAATGACAGATTACTTCACATCACGGCCCGCGGGGTTTCCGCCAATAGCAGCCACTACAAATACCGAGTACCAAGGGGGAGGCCGTTTCAGGGGCAAGGACAGCTCCCCTTTCTGCCTTCTCTACTTCCGATCATACTGCAGACGACCCCGGAAATGGGGAAGCGTCACCTCTCACTCCAGAGGGGAGAGGAGGTGTGCTGGAGGGGCACCCCTCACCCCTGGCCACTGCGGACCCCAGGCAGAACAGTTAAAGCCACCTGGTGTTTTCACAGCCCTCCGTGGAAATGAAATCACAGCTTGGTCCTTGTCCGACAGCCTGGACGGCATCAAGCTAAGAGCCCCAGTCAGCGCGCGGCTTTGCTCTCTGCCAAAAACTAAACAATAAAAACAAGTGAAAAAGGTGTGCTTTCAAAGTGTGTCTGTCAGAAGACAATTTGGAAACTCTCACAGTAAGGACTGAGCAGACTGTTAGTGACCTGTGTCCTCAGAGCCCCCAGGGCCGCTAGACCAGCAGCCCTGAACTTTCTGTCACCAAGAGGCAGCCTTTGACTTTGGGTTCTGGGATCTGTTCCAGGCCTCTGCTCAAATGGTTTTTCCACTGACCCAATAAATGATTACATAGCAGTCGGGAGACCCGTATTCAACACCCGGTCTTGTTACCGGCCCGCTGAGTTGCACTGAGCAAGCCAGTAAGCCTCTCTGAGCCCCGTGTCGTCATGGTGAAACTGGGATAGGGTCAGCCTCACGGGCACAGGGTGGAGGCTAGGCTAAAGGGAATCATGGGCATGCGGTCCAGAGGACAGTTGCAAGGCGTCCACCGGGGCTGCTCAGGACTGTGGTGTCAGTGCTCCCTGGCCTGGCCGAGCCCTCCCTCCCCACGGGCCTAGAGCTGTGCCCACCTGCAGGGCTTCTGTTCCCCCGAGGGGTCTGGTTGTTCTTTTTCTTTTTTAATTCACATAATATTCCCCTTCCCCTGGGGCTTTAAGGAAAGTATTTTTAAGAACAGGCCCCTGGTTTCCTACTGACCTGCCTTTCTCGATGGTTCCCTGCTCCTGGCATGCAGCTTTTCCTCCCAAGTTACTGCAGCAGCTCTGAAAGCCTCCTGGTGGAGAAGTCACTTAGGTGTGTCTTTTTGAGCTGTTTGTTCCCATTGAAATGTGGACTTTCACACTTTGTTCTGACCAAAGGGTCCCTTTAAAAAATCCAGGGCAGGGGCTTCCCTAGAGGCGCAGTGGTTGAGAGTCCGCCTGCCGATGCAGGGGACACAGGTTTGTGCCCCGGTCCGGGAGGATCCCACATGCCGCAGAGCGGCTGGGTCCATGAGCCATGGCTGCTGAGCCTGCGCGTCCGGAGCCTGTGCTCCGCAACGGGAGAGGCCACGGCAGTGAGAGGCCTCAGAAGTTCATGCTCTGGAAATGGTTGTGTAAAAAAAAAAAAAAAAAAAAAAAAAAAATCCAGGGCAGATTTTCAAGTGGCTGGAAGTCATCACTCAGAGAAGCACAGAAAGGTTAAGAAGGAAACTCGAGAATCCGGTACAAGTGAGAAATGTGTCCCTCAGCTTCAAAATGTGAAGAGGTCAGTTTGAGTTAGGGGGGGGGAGAGAGAGAGAGAGAGAGAGAGAGAGAGAGAGAGAGGGGGGGGGGGGGGGGGGGGGGGGAGGGAGG
>NW_006799611.1:589897-606966 GCF_000442215.2 Lipotes vexillifer
AGAGAGAGAGAGGGAGGGAGAGAGGGAGAGAGGAGAGAGAGAGAGAGAGAGAGAGAGAGAGAAGCCTTCTCTCTGGATTCCAGAAAGACAGTCACAAGCTAAGTGAATCTTTTTTACCTACTAGTGAAGGTAAAAGCCATAGAAACCTGAGTACTCAGAAACCTCACTACAGATATAGAGCCAGGAAAACCAAGGACCTTTCTGGGTTCCTTTTCCCTTGTGACTTTTAGAGGCTTAGTCCACGAAGGGTCTGAACCAAAGAGAAATCCAGGCTTAGGTTACAGCATAGTGAATAATCCATTAGTGAGCAGAGTCCCTGGTTGTACTTTGGCACTGGTGTTTCTTGACACCAAATGCTGTAGGAGTGTCAAGAGCCCGGCCTTCTGAGCTAGACAGATCTGGGTTACAGTGCTGGCTTCCCTTTCGACTGGAAGCATGGCTCCCTTGCCTCTCGCAGACATAGGACAAGGTGATCCCGTCTGCCTGGCAGGGTTGTGACAGGGAAAGGGTGGAACAGAGTGCCTGGCACTAAGTCCAAGGCTTTCACCAAATGACAGCTGTGACCGGTGCTACGGTGCCGCCTTCCCTGCTGTGGTTAGTCCTTACGGATAACAGAGAAGCTTCACGGAGCTGCACCCATGAGACCTTTGTAGCCGTTTGGTCCATGAGACCCTCAGCAAAGCGCTCTCTGGCTCTAAGCACAGAGCGGAGTTTCTCCTGGTGCCATTGTCCCTAAGTTCCTGAGCCCATCTCTGGAGGTTTGCGGCTAGGGATTCACATTTTTAACGAGCATCCCTGGCCATTCTGACACACCTGGAAGTCCGAGAACCTGTGGTTTGGAACCTGTGGTTTGGAACCTGTGGTTCCGCTCACCGGAATTGGGAAGACGAAACAGGAAGCTCGCAAGGAAAAGGAGATCCACCCTTGCTTGCTTCTCTTTCCGAGAGGACAGAACAATGCCTACTGCCTCTGCCATGGTCCCCTCGCGGGCTCGGCCACGTGCAGGCAGAGCCCCCGCGATTCCCGCCCGCCGGCTAGGCTGTGGCTCTTCAGGGATTGCGGTCTATTGTCTTTGAATCATACTGCTGGGGAGTAGTTTGCATAGATTCCCAAGTTTGTAATTAAAACAATTGAGAAACAATTTTCACTGTATAAAAAAAAAAAAAAAGAAATCTCTTTTAAGCAGATGTTGTGCTGTGAGCCCTGTAGAAATATTATCTTATCATCAACCCAGCACAGTTATCTCAAAGCTCCAGAGAAACTAAGGGAACATCTTTTCTCCTAACCCAGCATTTTTTTAGCGTCTAATATCATTTCACATTTAAAGGTGACAGCAATATCTTTAACGTTTTTCTATTGGATTAATAACGTTTAATGTTCAAAGCAATAAAGCGAAATGTTTTCGTGAGGCTGCTTTATATCACTAGTGGAAAATTCAAGTTAAAAAAAAAGACCACACACACAAAAGTAATAGACGTCGAGAGCCATAAACTCAAAAGGGAGCCTGGGCGTGGAGGTGGTGTCTTGAGCTGGAGTTCTGGGTGTGCAAGGCGTGAGCCCCGCCCCACCTGGCGCCAGGAGGGGCCTGTGCACTCGGCATGAGCGCTCAGCACCCTCACCCTCTCCCCCAGCCATTCATCTCCCCCCAGCAGCGGAATATGACAATGTTAGCATTTTTCATTCCCTGACGTTACCATTAATAAAGCAATGATCCAAAAGGGGCTTTGCTGAGTCTGTTCTTTATGCTCCCATCACTCACGACTAGATAATTTCACACAGGATCGTTTTAAAATTAAATGACGATAAAAACGCTCTGCTGTTCTGTGTTCACCAGTTCATAGAAGTCTATCAAGTCATTAATGTGTCATGACAAACTGCTCGATGGATACAAGAGTAATTAATTATTTGAATAAATAACAAGTTGAACTTGGGGCTTTGAACCACAATGACATATGCATCCCATTAAGGGCGTCTTAGAACCTTTTCAGGGCGCTGGTATGAAGAGTTAAAATGCAGGCCAGGGTATTGGAAATGATGAAAAACAATTTCGTAAACACAGGGTAATAATTTTACGAGGAAAAAGCCTAAGTGTCACGTTTCCATGCCCACATGGAGTTCGGTGTTAAAAGTTCTCCGGCTATGGCCATTCCAAGATCCCACTTCATCAGTGATGATTTCAGAGAACAATTATACAGATTTTCATAATCACCATTAATCTCTGCATATTTTTCAGGATGATTACAGCAATTATTATTTAGATTTGTCTTTTATATGCCCATTGTAGAAAGGAGCAAGTGCTTATTATACTGGATAGTTCAAGGAACCTTGGATTAAAATTCTTTGTCATCTCCGCACTCATTATTTCAACTCATGTTGCCTCTGAAAGTTCATCAGCTCTAGAAATGAGAGCAGTATTAGCAGAGGCTCTATTATTAAATCTTAAGGTTGAGCTCAGACTGTGGTTAGCGAGGATGGCTGAATTGTTCGTTTGTGGGACTGCTGGGTTCAGTTGGAATTACTGTCAGGTGGCAGGAGATGCCCATGACAGATGTAGTCAGAGATGGGTGGCAGCCTCACACCTATTTTCCGTGATGGACTTACAAAGTGAGCTCACAACCGATATTTAGAGAATACATTTCTGTGACATGCCCTTTAAAGGTTAATATTAAATCTGAAATCTGGGTAATTTGTGCTTCAGAGACGCAGCAACCAGACGGAAGGGAGCCCACGCCCCAGTATTCCACATCAAGTCGGGTGTCAGCCGAGGTGTCAGTTCTGTCTGTGGCTGCTCGTTTTCCTCACATTACCGTGGTCCAGGGAGCTTGTCCACTGGAGCTGAATTTTGGAAATGTGATGTACTGTTTTCCCGAGAAGCTGTTTCCCAGGGAAAAGTCCCTTGAACGTTCTGCTGATTGGAAAGGCACCGCTGTGTCGGTCAGTGTGCCCGCCTGTGCCCTGTCCCAACTACAGGCGGTAATTCTGTCGTCTCCTGTCATTGAGCACCCTCTGTGGGCACCTCCCTCCTCACAGATGCTGCAAGTCTAGCTACATGAAGGGGAGGAAGCCCAGGCCTTTGGTTTTGAATTGGGAAGTTCAGTGTTTGAGAAAAATACCAGGTGTAGAAATGGGGTTTTTTTTCTTTTCAAATTAAGTTTTATTATAAAGTTACAACCTGGTTCGAAGGCACACAGGCAGTGCAGCCTTACGTAAACATAGGTTGGATTTCGATTGTTGTGAGACTTCCCGTAGCAGGTCGCTCTTCATTTGGTCCATGTCTGTCTGTCACTGTGGCGGGGCTTTTGGAATCACTGGGCATCTTGGGGAGGATGAAGCCTGGGGCCTCCCGTGGTGGCTGCCCCTCCAGGGCCCACCCCCGACCCCAGGGCTCAGGGCCTTGGCTCTGGGGCACTCATCCTAAGTTCTCCCATTTACTCAGGGGCGCCCAGGTCCTGGGGAATGTGACCCCACTAATCACGATCAGAAGATCTCTGTGCTGTGGTACCAAAGTGTCACATTTTGTACCATTTTCCTTTAACCTGTGGGCAGTCTTTTTTTTCAAATCTTAAAATTTATAACGAGGTTATACCTTTCCAGTTTGTGTGATGCTCAAGCCTACTATCCTATTGTTAAAGTACTTGGGCAAACAAACAAGTAATTAAAAGCTTATTCATTGATCATGGAATCGGAAGAAAAGGAGTTAGAACGTCTCTGTTTCACAGAGTCCTAGAGAATTCCCATCTCGAAACACAGCTTTCTTCTGAAAGGTGGCCTTGCATCATTTATCCGTCCATCGCCTCATCCTTGCAGGCCCTGGGCTAGCCTGGAGCTTGTAATCTGGGGAAAGGCATTGGGATGGATGATTGCAGCAGAGTGGCAGTGGGAGCAAGGCCACTGACTCCAGTGAGTGACAGCTCAGAAGGTGACCCACATGGGTAACTTTCAGCTGGTTTGGGGGGTTCACAGGCAGGAGTGGGCTCTCCAGGCCGAGCACACAGCAAGGAGAAGGGCATATCACATACAGAATGCATGGCTTGGTCAGGAAATGGTGAGGAGGTTGGCGTAGCTAGATCCCAAGGTGTGGGGAGCCAGGGTGGGAGGGCAGCTAGACCACAAAGCTAGGTTGGGGTCAGCCTGTGAGGGCCTGGGCTGAGGCATTTGGACATCACCCCTTAAACCTGAGGAAACAGTTGAAGATTTTAAGTAAGGGAATAGCCTAAGGATTGAATGCCAACTCCAGAGATCCCTGGGGCAGGTATGTCTGTCTGGGCCACTGAGGCGAGAGCCCAGAAGACACCATGAAGACCCTGCACGTGCTGGCTTCTTAACACCTTCCAGCTCTGCGTACCTTCCGTTCACATGTTCGCCCTTCTCGATTATACCTTTCTGCTTCCATCCTTGGATGACTCCTTCATGCCACGTAGGGAGGTGTTCCCACCTCTTCCTCAAGTGGTGGGAAGGCAGTGGATTGGAAGAGCTCCCTTTCTGTACCAGCTTTGCGGCACTGACCACGCCCCTCCCTCCTGGGCTTCAGGTCCCTTTGGCAGAGTGGGGATGGCGACACCCACGGGGCTGCTGGGAGGTTTAAGAGGACACGTGTGTAAGTGCCCCGACGCTGTTCCCTGGACGGACGCCCCCGGTGCAGTGCTCTCTGGAGCGTGGGTCAGCGCTGGCTGTAGACACCCGGACGCCCTGGGACACCTTCTCTCCTTGCCCTTTGACTCTAGAGGGGTGGGGAAGGGAGGGGAGGGGAGGCATCTGGCCCAGAACCTGCTATAACTCTTCCTGATTGTTGCTTTTGAGAAGGCTGTTTGAGTAGAATCTAGAGGAGGGCTAGAGAAATCACGTTACCTACGATGGGCCGACCTTGGTGGATTTTGTACATTGTATCTTCTGAGGTTTAAATCCAGGTCTCAAATCACCAATGCGTATTTAATATTGATGGTGATTGTTATGGTTTGTGAGACTGAGAATGTCAGGGTTGGGAGGGATGTTTTTTTTTTACATCTTTACTGGAGTATAATTGCTTTACAATGGTGTGTTAGTTTCTGCTTTATAACAAAGTGAATCAGTTATACATATACATATGTCCCCATATCTCTTCCCTCTTGCGTCTCCCTCCCTCCCACCCTCCCTATCCCACCCCTCTAGCTGGTCACAAAGCACCGAGCTGATCTCCCTGTGCTATGCGGCTGCTTGGGAGGGATTTTTGAGATCATCTGATGGCCCAGGGCTGCACAGACCTAGCTGCACATATTCTCACCTGGGAGCTTTGAAGAATGACTGACGCCCAGACTCCACCCTCAGACCAAGTAAATCAGAACCTCTGGGGGAGGAACAACAGGCAGCGGTAATAATTTTTTAAAGTTGCCAGATGAGCCCCAGCCAAGTGGCTGATGTGGCCCAAGCCATCCACTCACAGATGAGGACACTGAGACCTCACTGGCCTACACGTGGGCCCCCTGACTCCAAGACCAGTTCTCTTCACTGTTATTTATTCAACAGGTATTTATTCTCAGTGCATCATATCAGGAGGTCCATGATGTTGGCATGACCCAGCATTAGTAAAATTAACTGGGATCATGTGGTTGAAGTGCTGTTTACCCGGTTTCTTTGCTGTGACATTTCTGTTTTTCCTTTTGTAATTAATATGTAATTTGTGGGAAATACTTCAGGACTATGTAAATAGCTCATTCCTCATCAGATTTTCACCTACTAGTTTTAGCACCCATTCATTTTATAACTCCATCCTTCAGTATTTCTTACTTGGCATTTTATTATAAGGAAGAGCTTTCCCTTATCCCCAGTTTGTGTGTATTGATGTGGACTAGTGGATTCTTATTCATTCTTATCATTATTTATTTTGATGCTCAAATTTTTTCCATATTTAGCCCTTGGGAGCCCTGGCTCCTGTGTCCCTCTGATGCATTTCCCCGATTCTTAGAGAACGTCTTTACTTTCTGGTGCAACAAGATGTCCCAGGTGTGCTCCTTCCCTGCTCAGTGCTGAATCAGCCATTTCTCCAAAGAGCCCTATTTCTTTTAGAGGAGAATCCTGGAAACCAAAAGCTGGGCACTGGGTATGCTCATCACTCCCGAGGTGCCATTGCTTCTAGGGCCTCAGCAAATAGAAATATATTACGTGTGTGTGTGTTGGAGCACATACACGTGCCTGTAAATGTACATGTGTATTTACATATACGTATCTACATGTATTTACACGTATACCTGCTTTTCTTTTTTTGAAGTAAGTTGATCTTCAGTGTTGTGCTAATTTCCGCTGTAGAGCAGTGTTTTTTTTAATATTCTTTTCCATTATGGTTTATACAGGGAGATCAGATACAGTTCCCTGTGCTATACAGTAGGACCTTGTCGTTTATCCTTTCCAAATGTACTAGTTCGCATCTGCTGACGCCAAACTCCCAGTCCATCCCTCTCCCTCCTCCCCTCCCCCTTGGCAACCACAAGTCTGTTCTTTCTACAATGGAATACTACTCAGCCATAAAAAAGAATGAGATAATGCCACTTGCAGCAACATGGATGGACCTAGAGATTATCATACTAAGTGAAGTAAGTCAGAAAGAGAAAGATAAATACCACATAACTTCACTTACATATGGAATCCAAAATATGGCATAAATGAACCTGTCTACAAAACAGAAACAGACTCACAGACATATATCTGCTTATTAAATCCAAGTTTATACTAACACCGCCAATGTTTTGATCCATCATCACCGAGTACCTTCTAATATTCTTCACATTGTTTTGCCAGCTTCTCTTCCACAACCTGAGTGTTAACTGTCAGCATCCCTCAGTGTTCGTCCTGGGCCTGCCTCTATCCTCACGTGTTTTCTTCCAGAACATCTTCCCTCCTCTTGTGTCCTTGGTTATCACCATGCTGGTAACTCCCAGTCGCTCCGTCAGGGCTCACTTCTGTACTTGTATCCAGGCGGTCCTCACCAACCAGTCTTGCATTCTTGGTCGTGGTGTTCCCACCAGTGTCGGCCAGGGTCTTCCCTTGGATGTCTCAAAAGCCCCTCAAACCTGACACATCCAAAATGGAACCCACCGGCTCATCCCCGCGCTTCCGACTCCACCCCAGTGGCCCCCACATCCGTGCCTGGCACCCCTTTCTCCCAGCTGTTTGAGGCAGAACCTCAGATGCCCCTGACTCCTCTGCTCTTCCCTTACCCCTCCACAGCCCGTTGTGGGATCCCTGGGTTCTGCCATCTAAACATTCCTCCATGTGTCCCCTCTCCTCCGTTCCTACTGTCACAGGCCTAGTCCAGGCCACCAGCCCCCCTTGATTTACTGTCAGAACCTCCTCCTGGTGGTCCTGCCTCCAGCCTAACTCCCTCTCACGTGCCTGGACTAGGAGACATCCCTCAAATATAAATACAGTGTGTCACTCTCCAGCTCAAAAACCCTTCAGCGGCTCCCCAGGGGCCTCACAGGGACATTCAGGCCACTTTAAATGGCAATCAAGGCTCCTTATGAGCTGGCGCTCGGTTGTCGCCCCACCCTTACTTCTGTGCAAGTGTAACAAAGACTGAGATAGATCTGTAGCTACCCCGACACGGAAACCCTCTGACAGGTGAAAAAAGCAAGTTGCAGAACAGTTATGCTGTGATGCTATTTTTATTAAAAACACAAACACATACCCCCGAAAATCCTGCATTTCTTCTGTACATGCAAACATATACATAAGCCCATAGGAAATGAGCTGGGGGGGGAACCCCAAGGACTGTGCACAGACCACTACCCCGGCTCTTCCCCCGAGGAGACCCCTGAGATGTGGCTCTGGAGTCAAGGGGTGCTTAACGTAGCTGGACTATTGGAATTGTTTCTTTAGAGAATGTATTCATTTTTTGAGGGGTTAAAAAAAATAAAACTTAAAAATATATATTAGTTGGTTTTGAGAAGGTGAAAAGAGCTCTGGAAATGAAAGTGCATCTTCCTGCGCTGGGGCCTGAGCCCTGACCAGGCCTGTCCCGTCCCCATCAAGGCTTTGCCTCAGTCTCAGGAGGACAGTGCGTTTAGACCATGCCTGCCTCCCCAGGAATGTGCCTGGTGGCAATACCACTGTGTTGGCCCCTCGGTTCAGCTTTTTATTCTGCACACCCAAAGCCCTTTTTGTTGGTCTCGAGCTCACCGAGGAGTTTCTGTGCGTGTGCACTGGGGAAGCAGGTGTGAACACATAGTGATGGTGACTTACCCAGGAGCCCCTCAACAGCCAACAAGGAAAAGTCTCACTTAATTGGATTTTATCTTTACTTTAAGCAAAATGAAGTTGGTCTCTGCCCCAAGCCATTGAAGTACTTATAAAGTTTTAAAATGCATTTCTGTAGCAGAGTGAGGATGTTCTCCTTCATATATCTAGAGTCCCTGTGGGGCACGTGGCCCAGCCTCTGTGGGCTCCCGCCTCCCAGCAGAGACCCACGAGGCGTCCTGCTGCAAAGCCCCTGGGGCCCCCTGGGCGGTTACTCCAGAAGGAGGGGTGTAGGAGGGCTGGAGGGCCCTCAGCTTCCTCCCAGGATGTGGGGACGTGGAAGGGTGAAGCAGGCTGCAGGGCTAAAGTGACAGTTACTGTCAGGTGCTCCGTGTTTTGGAGGCCGGGGGGTGGGGGTGGGGGGGGGCCAGAGAAATGCGGGGGGGGGGCTTCCTAATTACACATGCGAAATAGAACCTCAGAGAATATTCGTTTATGGTGTGAAGGCGCCTTTATTTGAAGAGTATGGTATTTCTGACTAACCTGGTGAATTAGCCTCCTGATGCCCAGGGGCAGTTTTCTTCTCTTTGCTTTGGGGGTTCTTTTCCAGGGGACATTTAGCACCTGGGCCCAGCTTGGGCCCTGCTCCTGCCGTTGAGCTTGACCTGTGACAGCTCAAGGGATGGCAGATGCCAGGAGAGCCATGGTCCGGACACCAAGGGAAGCCCTCCTGGGTAGGCTTCGCTTCCGCACCTCCAAAAGCCTTTGGATCAGGAGTTACAGCCTCGGGTTACATAATTTAATGTGGATGCACTTGTGTTTTTATGTAAATAGCAGGGAGAAGAAAAAGGTCTACCTTGGAAGGGCTTTTCCTCTAGTGCCGTGATGATGACAGTTACTGAGCAGTTAGTTTGTACCTGAGCCTTAATGCTTTTGAAAAAAAATTATTTTTTATGCAGCAGGTTCTTATTAGTTATCTATTTTATGCATATTAATGTATATATGTCAATCCCAATCTCCCAGTTCATCCCACCCCCACTTTCCCCCCTTGGTGTCCATACATTTGTTCTCTACATCTGTGTCTCTATTTCTGCCTTGCAAACCGGTTCATCTGTACCATTTTTCTAGATTCCACATACATGCATTAATACACGATATTTGTTTTTCTCTTTCTGACTTACTTCACTCTGTATAACAGTCTCTAGGTCCATCCACGTCTCAACAAATATCCCAGTGTCGTTCCTTTTTATGGCTGAGCAATATTCCTTTGTTTATGTGCACCACATCTTCTTTATCCAGTCGTCTGTCGATGGGCCTTTAGGTTGCTTCCATGACCTGCTGAGTCTTATGCTTTTATCTCATTTAAACTTCACATCAATCCAGGTATGATTTCCTTCCTTCTGCAGTCAAAGGATCAGGCACAGAGAGACTGAATGCTTGTCCTAAGTCAGAGATGGGGCAGAGGGCCTGACCTGAATTCACTCCTCGAAAGAAGCAGTGGGCTGCTTGGTGTGCCTGCTGCAGGCCCCTGGCCCCTTCTGGTTTCTTCCCGTCGGCCATGCTGCGGAGCGGCCGTGGCTGTCCCCCTTCATCGAGGACAGGCAGACGCGGAGGCTAAGTGACTTGCCCAGGCCCCAGGGTGCTCACGCGTGTAAAGCCCCTCTTTCCTCCCTCGGAGCCACCTCATGAGTGGGACTTGGGAGGCTCTCGCCGTGGCCGATAAATCACTCCTTTTGGCTTATGAATAACGTGGCAAAACAAATTACTTTGGGGATCTAGAAGGAAGTTGTTGGCCTTGTGTAAACTCAATTGGAATGTCACCTAGCAGACAACTCTGGGGCGTCTACAAATGTCTTCCAAGGAATATCCCCAAAGTGAAATCACCAGGAAAGCTGAACAGGGCTTGGTGTTTTGGTTTACAAATGAGTTTTGAGAAATGGCCTTGAGATCTAGAGTTGCTGGCATTTTTCCCATCACAAATTGTAAAGAACCTTTGAAATGCCGCAGGAAAGGGGAGAAGAAAGGGCCAGGTTGCTGATTATTTACAGCTCTGAGCCCCAAGCAGGCCCACAGAATTAAAGGTCTCCTACCATTCCAACTGCATTCAATTTTATTCTGAAAATAACTGCCTGCCAGTAAGCCACGTTGTTCACCCTCATCTCTGCAAGGACTTCTGAGGAACCATGACCAAGCTCACTTAACACCACTTGGCAACTGTAAGCAGACAACAATTGAGATGCTAGTAATGGAGTCTTTTTTAAAAGTTTACATTTTTTACCGCATGACTTTACGAATCTCTTTATCAAGTGCGTTGAAATTAACGCATGTGTCGATTGGAGTATTTCCTCGTTGAGGAAGGAATCGGCAGGCCTGACCAAGGTGATGGGCTGGTCCTGGCCCAGTGCCTTTGGGAGCTGGTCGGCGGTGGGTTTGTGCTGAGCCCTCAGAAGTTCAGGGGTGTGCATTTGGAGGGGAGAATCAAGGGAAGGCTCTGAGGGATTGCCTTGGCAAGTACAGTTACACAGTAGCTCCCGTATGCAGGAGCTGTGACCCTATCCCCTTGCCAGGCAAAGTTCCTACAGATTCATGGCAGAGCTGTCTGTGCGAAAGCCGAAATCCAATTTTATGTCCAAACAGATACAGCACGCAGATTGGACTTCTACCCCTAGGAAAGCAAAGGCAGGTATCCCGGACAGTTGGGAAAATAAATAATAACCCCCCCCTCCCTCCTTTCCTTCTTTAGGATAGGGGGTGGTATTAATACAGTAGCAGATTAGAGCTTTATTTGTTTAAACTTTGCAGATTCTGTAAGCATTCACAATCCTCTTGACTTGTAGTGCCTGATTGTAAAAAAGAACAGTTGAATGAGCTCATTGTTTCCTGGTTTTTTGCTTTAATGTATTTTACAAACACTCTGGTGACAGGCCTGACACACTGATTTCTATGTGCTCGCACTTCAGTTCGGGATTACAGCATTAATAACAGAGTTCCATGCATCATGCCATTTTTCAGCATGATCGTTATGATAAAGGGCATATACTTAATTACAGGCCTGCTTAATTACAGCTCTGCTGAAGCTCGTTTGTTTAGGAGAATGCTAATTGCGCCACGGAGCCCACGGCACATCCTCGCTTTAATCTGCTCTACGCCGCTCGGTGCAGAGGATCAGCGTTTTGTTAAAACTGCCACCAAAAATAAAATAGAAAAAGGAAAAGAAAGGAAGACGATGAAGAAAGCACTGTCCTGGTCCTGAAAGGGAGCCTGCCTGGCACAGGGCTCTGGATTGTAGCAGAAGCCCACGTTGGCTGTGTGCCCCTTCCAGCCCTCACAGGACCTCCTAGGACAGCTGGCTGTGTTGTCCCTGCTTTACAGGCAGGGCGGCCAAGGCTCAGAGAGGTGAGACTGCCTCTGGCCACATGTGCTGCCCCCTGGAGTTCAGGCCCCTCCTCCCTGCCACACCCATGGCAGCGCCACACCCATGGCTCTGGACTTGAATCTTGGCCCCATCAAGCTATGTAACTCCTGCAGCCTCAGTTTCCTTAAATGTTAACTTGCACGTGATCATTTTGAGGGTTACGTTATTTGGTGCACGTTCACTCTCTAGTATGTGGTCAGTAAATGTGGTTTCCTTTCCTTTTCTCTCTTTCTAGCCTAGAACTGGGCTAGGGGAGAAGTTCTGTTACAGCCAAGGTTTAAGGGAGCCGAGGAGCCTGGAGAGCGGACTGCTCCGGGTCCCGGGAATGCCGCCTTCGGTGCCAATGAGGAAAGGACAGATTTCTGTGTCCTGCTTCTGGGTTGTGACCGTGGATCGGTCAGGCCGTGTCCGTGTGAGAACCCTGTAGAACCCCAGGCTGACTGGGAGGGCCGGTTGGGGGGCAAACATGTACCCCCTGAGCAGTGGCTCCATGAGAGCTGCCCCCTCGTCACGGCTCTCCCTCCAGCCCCTCCACTGCACGTCACTCCGAGTAGGACTCAGCGGCAGGCTGAAGGCTAGAAGGAGGATCACGGTGAGGACGAAACACTGGCCTCAGCTCGGGAAACAACGAAGGAAGGAAGTAAACGTGGCTCCCCACAAGGAGCCCGGAGGGAGATGATCTGTGAACTTCTTTTGGAATGCATGAAAAAACGTGTGCCATTGATTTTAAGAATTATGTTTGGCAAACCTCTAGATATCTTAAAATATGGAAAGGCTGCCCAGATAAGGAGAAGAGAAATGGATGTCATGGAATTAGAAGGGGATTTCGCAGTCGCACAGATCAGCTTTCTACCAGCACATAAAATCCCTCCCAGCGGCCGTCCACCTGGACCTTTGCAGCCAGTTCTGCTGGTCCTGCCTTCTGCCTTTCCCCGAGGAGGGCAGGGTCCCCCTCCTCTGAATCGTGCCCCGTCTCTCTAGCCCCTCTTCTTGTGACAGCTCTGAGAACACGTGCAGGCATTTGACCACATTCCCCTTCAAGGCCTCTCGTATCTGGACCAAACCCCATCTTGCTGCACTTCCCGTGTGCCGGGCACGGCGCTGGGCTCTCGGGTGCCAGGTGGGGTGCAACGATGAACAAAAGTGGATGGGATGAGGCCTTCCTGGAGCAGCAGGTCTGATGGCTTCCTCCCCTTCCCTCCTGTGGGCTGGCTTCAGGTCCCTCACCATCTGGCAGGCTGCCCAGGACGACCCTCTGGGAGTGCGGTCCCAGCACTGAACTCCTCTCTTGAGCCCAGAGCAGACCAAGGTGGCAGCTCCCTCACCCTGGCACCAGGACTGCTGCACTGTCCCTTACAATGCCACCCCTCCTCCTTTCTAAACAGTCAAGTCACACTGTCGACTTGTTCAACTACAGACCAGTCTTTTTTCATGTCTTCTGCTGTTATTCCAGCATGAACATCTCTTTCATTCCATCTAACGCAGTTGGTGTTTTGGACTTAAAGTACAGGACTTAGCATTGACCTTTAGTAAATTCCATCTGTTAAATTTAGCCGGTGACTCCAGCTTTTTGAGATCTTTATTGGTCTTCTGTTACCCAGTTTGTAGACTGTCCTCATCAGCCACATACTGGATAAGCCCACTATGCATGTCTTCATTAGAGTAATTGATGGTGCCCTGGGCACCCTCCAGAGAGGTCACTTGAGGTCAACATCAATTTATTAATCAGCTTCTTGAACGTCTAGTCCAGCCAGTTATGGATTCTCCTACCCTTAACATTGTCCAGCTGTATTTATCCATCTTGTCCATATGGGTAACATGGGAAACTTGTCAAGTGCTTTGCTAAAATCCATGTTCTTCTCAGCCTACCATAATCTTCGCTATATTAGATTTTTTAAATAAGTGGAACTTGGTTGGCATATCATCTGTTTAGCAGACTCTCACTGGCTCCTGGGGACTCCGGCTCCCCTTTCCAGGGACTCGGGGCGTGTCACCATGGCGACTGTTCCTCTTGAGCCAGCTCCCATTCAGGAGCTTCAGCCCCTGGGATCCTATGGACTCTCTTTTCTTCCAAGATTGTTAAAGTCTGCTGTCTAGAATACAAGGAGCATCCGGCTGTGCCTGTCTTTCTGTCCTGAACTCTAAGATAAAGTGGTAACTTACCCCCAAGTTCGCATCTCTCTCCCTTCCCAGCTCCCCTTGAGGTCGGATTAGGTCCGAGTGGATCTCCACGCCGTCTCCTCTGCTGCTAAACCCTGTCAGGAGGGCATAAGCCCCACAGTCCGGAGGGCCACCCTCACTGCTGCCTCTTGCTTCGCAGACAGTCTTGGGAAGGCGTCTTCCCTTTGTTCTCTCCAAATGTCCCCAGGCTGGAGCCCCGTTACGGGGGATGCTGAGCGCCCCAGGAACCCCCTGTGCTGGGACAGGAATGCAGAGGTGACTCACACGTGGATGGCCAGAGCCCTCAGCCGAGAGAGGAGATGCGGCCCTGGCTAGGCACCCAGCGGGCCACTCTGAGCGGATGCCAGAGGGATGGCGGTGGTGGATGTAGGGTAAAGGGGAGGGGCCTCCTGTGCGAAGGGGCCGTGAGCACCCCACCTTGGAAATCCTCCTGTCTCTTCCCTTTGTATGCAGGCTTGACTGCCAGCCTCACTCTGGGCAGGGGTCACCAGCCTTCCTCACTTTCGCCCGGTGCTCCCCAGGTCTCTCATTTCCTGGGGTAGTCGGGCCTTTGCAGGTCACTTACCACCTTGTCAGAACACCAGTTCTCTGAACATGTGTTGACATTTGGATGGAAACAGCTGTCACCAGGGAGAACGGAGATCTTCACCATATCTTACCAGAAACCCCCGACACTAAGGAGGTCTTTAAACACCAAAGGCAGAAAGCTTAGTGAATGAACGAGCGCGGTTCTCCGCTTAGCGATGTGGCCAAAGATACGCTCACTGGAAACTGCTCTCCAGCGTTGGGTCAGATTGCTTCCCGAGCGCAGGAAGGGAGCTCTGCCCTGGGCCCTGACGTCTGTCTCCTGGGCAGAGAGAAGCTGGGAAAGAGCTGCGTGTGTGCAGACACGTGTGCAGAGAGCAGAGAGTGACATGGCCAGGGCGGGTGACAACGGGGGGCTTTGAGAATCTGGAGAAGAGGTAAAGTAGGCTGTGGCTTCTAGCGCCTGACTTGGGGTGGTCAGGATGGAGGCGGTGCCTTAACGGTGAGGGGGACGGCCAAGGCAAGAGTGGCTTTGAAAAGACCATGATGGGTCTGATGGGGCTGTTTGCACACAAGCCCACCTTCTGGCCCGTAGGTCTGATGGGAAGGAGCTGGTAGAAGGGCCAGCTAGACACCTGGGGAGGGACTGGTAATGTCGTCAAAACCGTGAAAGGCCCTGGTGTGGAAGATGGAGGTTTGCTCTCAGAAATTTCATGTATACCTCATGGAAGGGCCAAAGACTGGAGTCACTGCTTGGCACCTGTGTGCGCTCTGACCCCCAATCTGTGAGTGATCAGAAATGCTGTCAGTGCTGCATGCTCTCCTGCCTCCATGGCTTTTGAAAGGGGGCTGGGGTCAGAGTGCCGCATGGGGTGAGCCTTGACTCCCAGCCACGTTGAGTGCACGGTGGCAACTTCTGGGAAGGGAGCTTGGCCTCTCCTTGGGTCCTGGGTGGGCCTGGTCCTGCTCTTTCTAGAAGGCGTCGTGGCCTTTCAGGGATCATCTGCTCAGGGATGGGTTTTCCCAGCTGTAAGTGAGCATAGGTGCTCAGATTTCATTAGTATATTTGTGTGTGTGCTGTACTGCGTTAAGGTTACTGTGGGCTTTCCCCTGCCTTTCTGGGGAGCTGTCACACTGTCCCCAGTGCTTAGCTGGGCCTCTTCCAGGCAGTGAGGGCAGGTCGCAGGGCCTCCGTGATGTGAGGTCTCTGAGCACAGACGTCTCTGTCGGAGCCCTGTGGCCAAGCAGGCTTCCCAGGAAAGGAGGAGGTTTCCAGTGCAGCAGCTGCGGCCAGCTGTGCTATTGCTTTTTCCTCAAACTTACCAGAGAAGGTTCCATTTTTATCTTCCCAGAAATTGTGAATGTAGCTTTAAATGAGACGTGGCTCATCTTGCTGATCAGAGAGGCTTTGTCCCAGATTTCTTTCTCTTATTTCCTTTTCTTCTTTCTGCTTCTGTGACTCTTATTTCTTAGGACTGAAAAAAAATTGTCCGCCATTTGTGTACCAGAGAGGGCCCCATCTTAGAGGTCGGGGGAGGCAGAGATGATCGCTTCCCAGGGAACTCATCACTCCGTTTCTTCCTGTGACCACAAGTTACCAGAAAACCACTGCCCTCGGCGTGACGCTCCACGCCACGCCAGTGGCTGGGACCTGGGAGGCCTGGTTTGGCCTCTGCTCAGACCTGAGGGCGAAGCCGGGCCCCAGGAGAAGCCTCCGCCCGCCCCACGGCCCGCGGCTGCCTGGCCTTCACGCTGCCGGGTACCGGTGTCACACTCGGTCCCGTGCGACCTGCTCCAGTGTGCCGAGGTTTCCACACTGACGGCATTATTGCGCTCCTCCCGGGAGAGGGCGCGCTCGGGGAGGCAGCTCCCGGTCGTGATTTGACAGCGATGACCTGGGGACTCGGTGGGCGCGGGGCTGTGGGAAAGGAACTGACCCGCTGAACACACACCCCCGCCCCGTTTTCCTTTGCTGGGGACCCATTCCCGCCCCTTCTGTGTCCTGTTAACACTGAGGAGACAGGGGAGCCGCGATTCAGCCCAGGAAAGCGGACCAGGAGCCGGCGATGGTGGCCGCGCAGCCCCGCCTGCAGAGCACCTGGGCGCCGGGGGCGGAGCCTCACACACAGCCCGCTCACACCTACTCCTCCGCAGGCCGCGCCGTTTTTTGTTTATTGGTTTTTGGTTTTTTTTTTGCGGTACGCGGGCCTCCCGCTGCTGTGGCCCCTCCCGTCGCGGAGCACAGGCTCCGGACGCGCAGGCTCAGCGGCCATGGCTCACGGGCCCAGCCGCTCCGCGGCATGTGGGATCTTCCCGGACCTGGGCACGAACCCGCGTCCCCTGCATCGGCAGGCGGACCCCCCCCAACCACTGCGCCACCAGGGAAGCCCGCGCCGTCTGACTTTTAAACTCAAGCTCACCCAAAGCCGTGGCCAGGGTCCAAACCCCTCTTTCCCCCAACCTGGACCTTTACCGGGAGCCTGACAGCCTGGCTGTGATCAGGCTCAGCTGGAAGGACATTTCAGGAACACGCTTACTGCCCACCTCCTCGCCGAGCCCGACCTTGTCCCCTCAGCCCTCGTGCGCCTCTGTCCTGCCACCAGCCCTTCGGTGGCTCCCACCGCTTACAGGCTGGGCCCCCGTTGGGCTCTGGACCCTTCCCTGCTCTCACAGCTCGTCTGCACTTCGGTGGGGCGTCTGCCTTGCTCACCAGGTGTGTGTCCTTCCCGGGAGCAGGAAT
>NW_006799611.1:607226-612368 GCF_000442215.2 Lipotes vexillifer
CAGGAATGGTACCTGGGCACCCATTGCCCGCGGCCCCACTCACCTGTGCACGTGTCGGCCAGGTCCAGGCCTGACCGGCCTGTACTGTCTGTGTCAGTATCTCAAGGTGCTGAACATCAGTGGTGTCTGCAATGCCATTTCCTCTTTTTTTCTTCTTTTGCAGCAATGGATGGTGTGCCATTTATGATTTCAGAGAAGTTTTCTTGTGTTCCAGAAAGTGTAAGTTTTAAGCACGATCACCCTCCCCTTCTGCCCCACTCCCCTTCCCCTGCCCCTGCCAGAATCACTGCTGTCCTCCTGTTCTGCCCCTGCTGGAGGCTCAGCCCTGCAGCCTACAGCAGGGCTGCCTGAGAGCCGGAAGTGGGTCGTGTTCCTCCCTGGACCCCTTCAGCTAATACTGCACGTAGTGGGGTGCTTGAGAAGTGAAAGAAGGGATGAGGGTGGGGAGGGAGCGAGACAGACTAGCAGACACACTCAGACGCAGCCGCAGCCAAGGCTTTTTGATTCAAATGTGATGGTAAATTGTACTGAACTTCACCAGCTGTAAATGTTCTTGCTTTCCAAGCTCACCTTATTAATTTCTGTTATTTTTTATTTAACAAAGTCAATGTCTAGCAGAAAGAAAGCTGCCTCACTTCCCCACTGTCATTGCCGCATTCCGTGATGACCACGTTCTCTGCCGCAGGCATCCGAGTGGCAGGGCTGGGCCTGCTAGTGCAGGGTGCCCTGCAGCTGTGGGTCTCCCGCCCACTGCAGGCTAGCACGGACCCCATGATACACGTGAGGCAACTGAGGCCAGGCTGGGCCCTTGAGCCATCTTTAGTGACAGAGGGATTGAGTGAGCTAGCTGGGTCTGAAGGCCAGAACCCAGATCGTGAGAGGCACCCAGCACGCACAGCTTTGCGGGCCCCGCCTGGCACCCCTGTGCCCTCTCTCCGGTGGTGCCTGCCGCCCAGTGTGGCAGTGGCCCTCCCTCAGCTGTGCAGGCCTGGTCCATGCTCGCTCAGTAGACTGCTTTCTGGGCTTTTTAAAATCCTTTCTGCAGAAGTTTGCTTTGAGTAGCTAATAAACATGAAGGCCCTAGTTTGGGCACCAGCTAAAGAATCCTTCAGTGTTTTTCTTGGACCCAGCTTAAAACCACCCAGCTCGCGATTTGACCTGCACTGGAGTTTCCATTTTCATGAAATATAATAGGCCTTCTCTGAACCCTTCTGGTAAGCAGCTTAATCTTGAAAAACGCTCGTGACTTGACCTACGGAGCATGAGTAACTTCAGCTGACTCCACTTGGCCGCGTTGCCATGGAGATGCTGGCGCCTCTCCCGCCCACTGCCTTGGAGAGGCTGTTCTGTCCTGCACACCGGCTCCAATCAGGAAAGTTTAGTGGGGCAGTTAGAGCCTAATGATACAACAGCTGGACCTCTGCTGGATCCCAGGCCGCTCAGGCAGGCAGCCCCACTCTCGCACCACTCGGGCTGGCAGCAGGAGAAAGCCAAACTGTTTTGTGGCTACTGGCAGAGCAGCCCCAGGAGCTGAGTGCCTAATTCGGTGGCCCTGTCCCAAGATCGGGCTCTGCCGACTCAGCAAGTGCTCAGGCAGGAGGATTCGGGCCAAGCCCAGTGCAAGCGCTTCCCTGCGCTTCTGTGTTTAATCTCAGCAGCCCAGCGGGCAGGGCCCGCCCGCAATGCTTTGTAACCGGAGAGGAAATGCTCAAGTGATTAACCTGCCGCTGCTGCATCACGGAGGGGTGCTGAGCCCAGTTAGAATCCAGGTCCTTGGGCTCAGAGCCGGCCTCTTTCTACCACCCCTCCCAGGAAATCCGCTGCCTCTGGGCTGCAGTTCAGAACCGTGAAGGCCCTGGGGTTTTGTCAGAGTCTCAGGTTTCACCTGTTCATCCCCGGCTGCCAGCTGCTGGCCTGGGCCGCAGAAGGCTGGGCTGGTACCCCTCGGGAATACAGACCACTGATGATCCCTGAGGGGACTCGGACCAGGGACCTCAGGGACCGGGTTCCCTCCACCCCTCACCGTGCATTATTTCAGCCCAGGCTTCTCTGGGCCTCCAGCTGACTCCTGTTGCCATGTGCGTTTGATTTTTCATGCTGTCTGGAAAAGCCAGCGTTTTTAAAGAAAGGTCCCCATCTCTATGAAGTTACAGAAATACCCATTAAAATGCAGTGTTACCATTTTCCACCACCACTGACTTCTTAAACGACAGTTGATGGGCAGTTCATTTACCTTGCATTTTCAAAGACCTGGAATTCCCTCCAGCTCCTTCTCTGATGCCAAGGAGTCCCAGGCAGAAGATTGGCTGCCTGCCTCGTGGAGTTCCTTAGACCCGTTCCAGCACACAGACGCGGATGTCAGGGCGGTGTGGGGAAGCCGTGGGCACCTCCATCCCCGCGGCTGCGGAAGGAGCACACCGGCTTTTCCTGTGGGCAGCGAGAGACAAGAGGCAGAAATTATTGGTGACAGTCATGGTCTTTCAGGAGAGCCGTGACCCGCCCCCCCGGGTGCTGTAGACAGGTGCCTAGGCCGGGGTCCCCACCAGAAGGGACCCCGGTGACGGCCAGGTTTTCTGAGTCTGCTCCTGCTACTGGTCCATTTACCCTCACTCGTCACTATAGCCACACTGATGGTTTCCATGGAAGAGGAGTGGAGAAAACGCCAGATCACAAGGGGGTTTGAAGTGTCACAATTGTGAATAAGAGCAAATGTGAAGCAGCATTTTTCCAGCCATTTTAAAGGATGACTTGATCTGTATTTTCAGATGCAGCCCTTTGATCTCTTGGGAATCACCATCAAATCTCTGGCAGAAATTGAAAAAGAGGTAAGCAAGCTTCCCAGACTGGGACAGGTGGGGGGCCTGGGTCATCACTCACTCCACCCAGGGTCTCGCATCCCCATTAGGGTTTGTGTTCCAGGAACAGGAGGGACCTAGCTGTGGGGTGACCCTCTGAGAAAAGTACTTTCATTTCATTCAAGTTTATTTCTGAGAAAAAGAAACTCACTTTTAATGTGTATATTACTTAAAGTAATAAGACAGAAGGTTTTACAGGATACACGGAACAATCAATTCTGCTTCATTTTTTTTAGAATGTCATGGCGTAAAGAAGGTAGAGGTTGGGGTGGGTGTGCAGAGTTGGTTCTTCCTCCTCCTGTTTTATTATTTGCCACCAGTAGGAGTTTGGGGAAATGTCAGAGGCTCTTCATGATTTAGAGGAAGGATCACGGTACGTTCCATTGTGCTTGATAAGCCAGACCCCACTTGGCAGCCTGTTTCGAAACAGTTTGGATGTTTTCCTAATAAAAAAGAAAGAAACCCAGGATTGGAGCACATGTGACAACTCCGAAGAAAGAGAGTTGAGATAATGGAATCAAGCTAGAGGTCAGATCTGCCGGTGGTCTCCCCACTTTCATAAGACAGCGTTAGCGTGTGTGTCGTCTTTCACATGTAGATGGTTGTTAAGCGGTCACATGCTTGCAGCCAGCTCTCCTCTGAGAGGCACATTTGTCTCAAAGATGGAAATGGTAGAACCATTTCAATATTCTTAGTTCCTCTGGGTTTTCTGTTGTGTACCCAGCTTGCAGAAGCAGGTTGCATTATTGAAAGATGGCCGAAATCAAGGAAAATTGAATCAATGTAGTACAACAAATTTCTAAACCTGTCATAGCAAAAACAAGACAAAAAAGTCCCCTCTTGTCTTTGATTTTCAGTAAATCATAAAAACCAACGTGATTGTCATCTATAGATTTTGGGGGGTGGGGGTAAACTTAGGAAAAAGAATGTCTGGCTACCACACCAGAAATATACACGTGCATGGAGCCCCAGATCAACCTTGCTCAAAATTGAGGCGGCCGTCCGCTTACAGAGTGCCTTTGCTTGGGGTCCCGCACAGGGTGGTGCCAGCGGGCCTATGTGGAATGCCTTTGCCGGGACCTGCTCTGGCTGCAGGGGGTGAAGCAGGGCCATGCGTGGCCTGTGACCTTTCAGGATGGACAAGGTCACACAGACCTTAAGGGGCGCGCATGGGGGTCCGGTGGTCACGCCCCCTCTCTGCTTAAAGCCAGGATAACAGTAGAACGTGTCTCACGAACACTGAATGGACAGATGTGTGAAGCACCACGGACAGCAGTTGCTCGTCACCCTGGGTGGGTGGGGTAGGTGGTGAGTGCCAGAGACTGGGCAGCTGTGAATGTCGCCCCTTCTCTCCCAGCCCATCCTCCTGGGCTGTAACCAGAGCCCCGTTCATAGAAGCACCTGCTACAGGCTCCGCTCTGGGCCTGGGCTTTACCTCCGTCATCACCGATCCTCACCCCAAGTTGACCAGGTGGCATTGTTCCGCCCCATTTCATGGGGCAGAAATTGAGACTGAGAGGTGAAATAATAATAATAATAATAATACCCAAGACAAGATTGAGACCTAGCGTGTCATACTCTGAATCCGCTCCGTTATGACGTCAAGTCTGTTGCTCCCTGCCCTACTGTTGAGGCTGATGGGGACATTGGTACCTGGGAGGCCCGTTGACCTGGGTTCTGACCCCGGCCGGGCCTTCAGTTTACCAGGATGGGGTGAAATAGGAGAGAGCCCAGTGCAGAGCCAGTACATGTGGTGGAAACCACCATAAGTTCTCTTAATTCTCTTCCCCATTAAAGGGCCAAAAATGTGTTTGGTTTGAATGCGTCGTCTTGATGTCAGGTGCTCTGAACAGAGCCTGGCGGGGCAGAATCCTCAGTTCCTCCACCTCCACTTAGCCTTTCTGAACCTCAGTTTCCTCTTCTGTAAGGTCAGGATAGTAATAAAAATGCCCTGTAGCATTTATGGGTTTGACCAAGACAGTCATGGAAGTGGCTTAGAACAGCACCTGCTGTGGCTACTGCCCGGTTAGTTATCAGCGGTTACTGTCATGGTCATGGTCATTGTTAGTACTGTTCCCCTGGTCCACAGGAAGCGGGGAGAGTCGGTGTAAGTCTGTCCTGTTGCAGCCTGGCGAGCTGCCCTCTTGCTGGTGGCGGAGCAGAGACAGCCCCGTTGACCAAGGTTGGCTTGCTTCCTTGTTTTCAGTGATGAGTTAAAAACACATGTCTGGGGCTTCCCTGGTGGCGCAGTGCTTGAGAGTCCGCCTGCCGATGCAGGAGACGCGGG
>NW_006799611.1:612525-620704 GCF_000442215.2 Lipotes vexillifer
GTAGGGAAATGGGGAGAGCTTAGAAACGCTAAATAGGGTGTAAAACCATCACAGATACCACTGAAGTCGAGGATGCTGTGGAGATTTTCATTTAATCTGAGGATTTAAAAGTTACTTCCACCAGCCATCCACGTGCATTTAATGGTGATTAGTATATTGACGTCTACACACTTTGGTCAGCGGGCTCCTCCTTCTGCAACAAGGTCAGAGGATTTTCTCCGTAAATAAACTGGAACTTGCCCCTTTTAGCCGCTGAACTCAGCATAGCTCCAAGGGTTGGAGGCCGAGGAGAAGCTTTGCCCACAGCCCCCTGGCCTCACACTCGGGCTCTGTGGGTTGGCTCTGAGTAGCTGGGGGTCCCCCTAGTCAGGATGATTTTGCCCCTTTCCATTCCCAGTCTGGCTGCCCTGGTGGGGGCGGGGGGGGGATGTGCTTGGGGAGCGGTCTTGGGGCAGGGGTGCTCCATTGGGGGTTTGCTTTGCTCACATTTACACTATCAAGCCAAGCGCCCTCCCCCAAGAAGGCGGGAGACTTCGGGGCTGACCATGACCTGCACTGTCCCGTTGCCCATCCCGAACACCCCCTTGGATCTCGCCTGGGATTCCCAAGCAGTGGGGAGAGCCCAGCATCAGTGGGGGCTGCTTTGTCTGGGGCAGGCGCTCCCCTCCCTTATCCGTCCGTGCCCCCTGGAAGACGTGGTGTCACCCCAGCTCACAACAGAAACCTGGGCTTGGGTGACCGTGGCTATAAAGGAAGTGGGAGTGCTCGCCCCAAAGGCAGCATGCTGCCTCCCACCCAGGACTGGCGTGGGCCCGCTCTCCTGCCAACTTGAACGTTACTCACCCTGTCCTGCCTGGGGGATGCTTCTGAATTTTAGCCTGCGTGCGCCCTGTCACCACCATTTAGCCTCGGGGACAGGTCACCCCCTGAACAAGCCCCATCACCCCATCAGCCTTGAGCTTGGTGATTAGGGACCCGAGGGATCACCGACAGCCAGCCCAGGAGTGCTGTCCCCAGCGGCCCTCATCACCACAGCGCGGACCCGCCGTGAACTGAGTAACAGATGCAAAGAGATGCGGTGTCGCCTCCCCGCAGTGGGTGACAGTGCGCCTCCAGCCCGCCATAACGAGAATCTGACGAGCTCAAGCAAGAGCGTGCCGCTCGGCCCGCCAGCAGGAAGGTGGGACGAGGCTCGCTGACCGTGTGGGCCGGAGCCGCCTGCCGCGTGGGTGTGTAGATACTGGGTGTCTGCAGGGACGTTTGTGGACAGTGTAGACAATGGAGGCAACACAGCATAGTGGAGGGAAACAGTTTTCGAGTCGAGCTCCCCAGGGTAGCATGCCAAATCTGCCACCTAGGCTGGACCCTGGGGCATGTCCCCTGGCCTTACCCTCCTCAGGTTGGCATGCAGGCCCAGGGATCCCACCCTGGCCGGAGTGCTGGTCCCAAGGCTGCTGCTGTGGCACTGATGGGAGGCCCCGGCAGTCGTGGTGTACGCAGCACCTGGTTACGTTTCATGAAAGGCCCCCAAGGAGGGTCATGATTAAAATCAGTGTCCATGCCACCTGGCAGATATGGGGGAAAAAATTCTTCAGACGTGCTCAGGTGGCATGGGCTGTTGAAGCGGAAAAGCCAAGGTTGTAAACCAATTCCCGCTGTGAAGCTGGCCCTCTCCTGGTCCCCAGCGCTGAGCCCAGCCTCCTTGTGGCCCGACCCCGCCCTCTAGCAGCCACATTTCCTTCGTCCATGACCTTCCGAGGCTCAGAGTAGGGGCTTTGCCGTGTACATTACCCCGAGGCCGGAGAGTGTGTGTTTGCTTACCTCCCCTCTGCCCTGGGAGGCGACCAGGGAGCAGCCAGTGGCAGCTGTCGGCAGCAAAGGCGGCGGTGGGGGCGGGGGAGTGCTTTCTGGCCCTGACCTGGCCCCTTGCCCCATGGAGCAGCCGTCTGGCTCTGCAGGAGGGTGGCCGTGACCCCGGAGGGCTGTGTCCCAGTGAAGCCCTTATTGTCCTCCCTGTTGCCCAAACAAAAGGTTCTCTCTGTTCAAGAGTCGGGAAAAGTGTAATTTCGCAGCCGACCCCGTGATGAAGCATCTTCTCTCGGAGTGAGAAGATGGGCATATAAATATTCTCTGTCTCAGCCGCTCTTTATTTCCCTTGTAAGCAGTCACCCTATTTCTCCATCTGATGGACACCCCATCGCAGCCAGGGTGAGAGCTCCACAGCTCCTCAGTTCGGGCAGCAGCTTCTAAAATGATTCCTGTGTCTCAGTTACCTTTCCTGCAGCCTGTTTATCCTCCCTCCCCGCCCACTACCCCACCGTCCCCTGTGGCCCGTCCATCCCCAGCCTTGCCTCCCTCACAGACTGCCCTGTCCCTTGTCTCACGAGTGGTGGCCAGGAGACAGTGGCCTGGACTGTAGATTCCATGCCGTGTGCATAACACTGCAAGCCTCTAAAAATAGGAGCCAACAATTCCTGTGATTGAAACGGCAGCCAGAGTGCCTTCCAGACCCGCACACAAAGCCCTTTCCCCACCTGCTGCCGACCCTCCATGGAAAACCACAATGCTCACCCTCCCTTCGGTGGGCACCACACTCAAAACCATGGCAAGGGAGCGTCATTAGCCCACCACACTTCCTGGTGGAGCAAACAGCCTCCATTTTCACTCGGCTTTAAGGCTGAAAGACAAGGGAGAGTCTAATTAGTAAAGGGACGATCTGATATTAATCACTCCTTTAAAACTGACAAGGGAGGCAGTTCATTTAACCACTTAATTGCTACAGGTTTTTATGGGCTGCTGTTTGCAGACGTATTTAATGAAGAAATTATAAATCTAAAGGAGCTTAAAATTTTAATTTTATACCTAAATATTTTCCTTGTTCTTATGTTTGTAGTCAATCCTCAAGAGTGTAGTCACGTGGAATGTTCTTTAAATGAACATATTTGCTAACTGGCGTGATTTCAGTTTTTAAAACATTGGTTCCAGCAATTAGGCATTTTTTTCAGTTCCCAAATGACTGGAGAAATTCGTCTTGATTATAATTGCTCTTAGCCACGCATATCTAATTTGTGTCTTTTTAAGTGTTAATTAGTAAACAGTTTGAGCTGACATCTTTATGTGTTTGTGTATTGAAAAATGGGGCTTATTGCTTATTTAGCTTGGGGCAGATTCCACTAGCATTTACGTCACGGCATTGAGGTGAAATTAATGGAAACACATTTGGCATCGCGAGGTAAAAAGAATTTTTGAATCCAACTTCTGTACATCCACTTTGCATGGACTTCTGCAAGCCCTTCCAATATATGAGATTAGACTGGATTTGGGATCTGCATATGCAGGAAGAAAGTGAGGCAGAAGATTTTTGTATCAGTAATGAATTGGCAGAGTCCAATTTTATAAAAGCAAAATGTTCATATCCCAGCACAATTGTTCATTCTTTCTACTTTTGGAAAGCTTTCATTGTGCTTATTAATGTTAAGAATTTTGTAGAGGGAGATGTTGCAAAATGTGTGATCTCTTTGCACCATCTAGTGGTCCGGTCTTAAACTGCAACAGGAAATGAGGTGTTTTCTATCTGTGAGACCTAGTATTTTTCAACACCCAGAATCTTTTCTTCTTTCTTTTTCAATCAGGAAGCTGATATGTTTGGGGAACGGAATTTGCCCACTTCATTTATTAAATAAAAGTTAGTTAATTAAATAGAAGTTAACCCTTCTTATATATTGTTCCGCTCCCCTTTTTTATATTGTTCAAAGACATAGAGCTGCCGCCAAATTCTTACAGAGCTGTCACACTGAGTTAATTTCAGCCAAAAACAAAGGAACCTAATGAATTAGATTAATGGATAGCCATTCCAAACGCATAAAAGAAGTGTTAGGCTTCTTTTGAAATGTGGGAAGTAGGCTGGGGACCTCCACTTCTTGGACTCTTCAGGAGTCTGACCACAGCTTGGGAACCACTATTTGATACCACAGACGAGATCAGTTCTCTCCCCATAAATTGTGGCAGACATCATGGGCAGTTTGTCATCTTAAGCAGCTACCCTGCTGATCAGAATCGATTTTTTAATATTTAGCGTTTTCTTTCCGAGTGCAAAGGTTGTGCGTGTTTATTAAAATGCAAACATTACAGAAACATTTCAAAGGTGAGAGTCCCCCGTGGTCCACTCCTGGGAGAGACACACATACACACACACATGTCAAACAAAGATCACAGGAGTTCAACACTGGACATAATATTCTCTATCTTGCTTTCGCACAGACCAGTGTATCTTGCACAACCTTCCATGTCATTTCACACAAATCTACCTGATTCTTTTTAATGACTACATATGGTTCCCTTTTATGATTGTCATAATTTATTTAAGCAATCCACTATTGATTTACTTTTGAGTTGTTTCCAATTATTTACTATTACACCGGTGCAGTATATTTCCTTGTACGTGTGTCTTTGCTCCCTGGGTGTTTCTTAGAAGAGTGCATGGTATTACCATTTTGCCTTCCAAAAAGAGTGTGCCCATTTAAACTTCCCCTCCCCCATCCTGTGGTGTGTGAGCGGGTACCTGTTTCCCATGTCCTCACTATAGCTAAGCATCACTGGTATTTAAAGGTGAACATCTTTTCATATGTTTATTGGCCATTTGTATTTCTTTTGTGAATCTCTTCTGTTTGTGCCCTTTGCCCAGTTTTTTCTATTGGCTTATTTAGCTTCTTTCATTCATTTTTGAGTTCTTTATGTTCTTTGCAACAACCTTCTTTCTGTCCTGTGTTCAAACACACACACACATTCAACCAGTGGCTTTTCACCTTGTTAAAGATGTGTTCTGCTATACAATGGTTTTTAATTTTTTCATGGGCAATTTTGTCTTTGTTTTAAAGTTTTATTTTTGACTTCATGTCCTACTTAGAAGATTATGAAAATATTCGCCCATATTTTTTCATACCCTTTGTGTTTTAATATATTAAAATATTAAATACTTTTCAACTACTGAATTCATCTGAAGTTTATTAGAAGGTAAGATCTAGAACCAGCTTTATTTTATCCCAAAGTGTTAGCCAGTTTTCACAACAGTGTTTACTTTCTTCAGTGAGTTTTCAGAGTTACTCTTATCGGACAGTTCCATCTGTAAGTGGATCAATGGACATTTTTCTTGGCTCTGTTCATCTCTGTTCTTTTTATATGATTGCCACACTGCTTTGAATCTGATAGCTTTATAATCAACTTTAATATAAGGTTAGTTCTCCCGTCTGCCCCACCTCAATTTTTCTAATTATATTCATATGATTATTCTTCCAGCTGAACTTCTTTTCAGGGGGAGAAACTCCATTCTAGATGTTTATTGTGACTGCACTGAGCATATAGATTAATAGAGGAACAATTGGTGAGAAGCCCGCACCCGGGTCTTTGTTTCTGTCGCTCAGCAGAGTGGAAGGGAGTTCTTTTTGGAGAGCCTGCACCCTTCTTTGTAGGTTATTCCTAGGTGTTTGATGTTTTCGTGGCTCTCATGAACAGGATCTTTGCTTCCATTATATTTTCTGTCATTTATGTATCAAAGAGCTGTTGACTTTTGCATCATTTTGTGGTCTGGCTCTCCCACTGACTTCTATTGTTTCTGACGGTTTCGCAGGCCGGAGTTTATGTCTGCAAATACCAACACTGCCTCCTTTTGTCCCTCTTCCTGTGCCTCGCCTGGCACCGCTGAGCTCGCTGAGTTCACTGGGCCGCCTTGTCTGGACAGAAGTTTCTAGTTCTCTACTAACCCATAATGTGGCATTTTGGCTCGCTGCACGTAGACATATCTCTTTTTTTATTATCATGTTAAAGAATTAGCCATCTATTTCTATTTTCTAAATGTTTTTATCAGGATTAGATGGTAGCTTTTTTTTTTTTAATTATTTTCATAATACCTTTTCTTTCTTTCTTTCTTTCTTTCTTTCTTTTTGGCTGTGTTGGGTCTTCGTTTCTGCACGCGGGCTTTCTCTAGTTGCAGCGAGCGGGGGCCGCTCTTCATCGTGGTGCGCGGGCCTCTCACTGTCGCAGCCTCTCTTGTTGCGGAGCACAGGCTCCAGACGCGCAGGCTCAGTAGTTGTGGCTCACGGGCCTAGTTGCTCCACAGCATGTGGGATCTTCCCAGACCAGGGCTCGAACCCATGTCCCCCACATTGGCAGGCAGATTCTCAACCACTGTGCCACCAGGGAAGCCCGAGACGGTAGCTTTTGATAAATGTCTTCTAATCATCCATTGAGATGATCATATTTTTTCTCTGCAGGAATATTAATACGGTAGATTATATTAATAGAGTTCCTAATTCTGAGAGTCTGCATTCCCCCTCCCTCCCCCACCCTCTTTGGTTCTGTCGGCAGTGATGTCGCCAAGCAGCAGCCGCCACCCAAGTCACCAGGTCGCTCCTGCAGCGGCCCAGGGCGTTCATCAAATAAATGAGGGAGCCAGGCTGAGCCAGAGCTGATGTTTGGTGGACAGAATTACCTGCCCTGGATACTGTCATGAGTTGTATACTTGGGTCATGCAGAACTGAGGTCAAGATGAATATTCCGTCTTTTGAAGTCTATCATAAAAGGATTTTTCTGTCATTTTCTGTCATTTTGGGAACTCTCATCCCCCAAGTTTGAAAGTAATACCCCGCCCCCCCACCAGTTGAACTCTTAGAAGGTTGCCCGGCATGTAGGTAAAAAAATGACCATAAAGATAAAGAATGGGTAGGGCACCTTCCCAGAGTCACCCACAGCTTCTCCTTTTCCACTCAGAAATCAGCGCCAGAAAGTGGCATTGTTTTAAATATTTTCCACAAATAACCTAGGAGAGGGAAAATACAAATATCCATTTTTTAGGTGACATTCAGATGAATTCTGACATGCTGACTCACTGAGGGGTGAGCTCCCATGGCTCTTTGCCAACAGAACCGGCGTTTATTCAGCCACAAAGGCATCCGTCAGCCCCCAACCCTGCCCAGAGCCCCATGCCGACACCAATGGCTGGACCCGCAGGTACCCGCTGGGCCCCCAGCCTTGCAGCCTGGGAGGGGCCAGGAGAAGTAAGCTCGTTATTAATCACGCAGCAGTCCTAGTGCCACCACAGAATGTGCTTTCCCCCATTTTCCTTAAAATGCATGGCCTTCTCTGTCTTTCATCTTTCTACTTTTAAGAGTCATGGATGCAAGAAATATTTCACTTTCTTGCTTACTTTGTCCCCCTGTGCCCACACAAAATGCACTCACAGTGATAAAATGGCAGTTGACACTCTGGTTGGGCAGTTCGTAGGGAATGGTGGGGACTGCGGCAAACTGGAAAGCACGCCTCTCTCTAAAGGAAGCAGCCTTCATTCACCTGTGTGAGGCTAAGGGTTGGGGTGCAAGAATGAAGGTCCAAAATTACCATAGCCCCCTATTTGTTTTATAAAATCTGGAAAATACTGGCATTTTATGCAAAGTCTCTTCAGCTTTTCAATGTTTATTTTAAACACCACACAGGCCACCAGTGTGTGAACCTCCAGCTTGCCCATGTCTGTGCATGGAGATACAAACACTGATCACATGTCGACTCATAATTTCACCATTCACAGGGGTGATGTGGACAAGCCCTGGGGTCAGCACTTTGCCTCCATGAGTTAAATACCATGGATTAGGGGCCATCACACCATCATGCTCGGAGGCTATGGGAATTCAGAGGACCCAGGGCTGGACCGACACACTGCTGCTTCCAAAGACTGAATACCAGAATGACCTGCCCCCTGCCTGAGAACTGAGTCCCTAGGCTAGCTATCTTCTCTCCTTTGCATTGAGCTGTCCCCAGAGCCTGATCTGTCCCTTCACTCACCTATCCATCCACCCGTCCATCCATCCACCTGTGTCTCCATCCACTCATTCATCTACCCATTCACCTCCCCCCTCCCCACAGCCTGTACCATCCATCCATTCATTCATTTATCCATCTATTCTGGGCCACAGCCTCTACCAGCCTCTGAAGCTACAGAAATGTCTGAGGCCCCATCCTGACCCTGCACTTAAGGAGGAGATGGAAAGTGATGTGGGGCCCTGGAAGCTAGTGATTAATCCTCCCTGGAAGAGGACGAATGTCCCAGAGGGAGTAGCATTTGAAAAGGCACAGAGGTGTGGTGTTTGACAGGAAGAGGGAGGGGAGATCGGAGAAGCCATGTGTAGGG
>NW_006799611.1:620755-620950 GCF_000442215.2 Lipotes vexillifer
CCTCCCAGAGCAGGGGCTGGGGCTCCGCCCAGGTGGGGACGTAGGAGTCACTTCACCGCTCTTTGATGCTCTGTCGGTTCCTAGGTGGAGGTGCTCCTGAGGGTGCCCTGAAAGTGGGGGGGGGCTCTCGCGGCACTGAGCCCAGGGCAGCAGGCCGTGTAGGGTGCTGGTGGGTGTCACCATCCCCCCCCCCCC
>NW_006799611.1:620963-665857 GCF_000442215.2 Lipotes vexillifer
CCCCGGGAGTCCCTGGCTTAGAGCAGGAAAGGGGGAGGGAGTGCTGATGAGGGTTGATGAGAATGACCTGCGTGCCCCGGAGTCAAAAGAGGTAAGGCCTGAATCGGCAAGTGGTCCATGCATTCGTCCGGCAGCCGTGCCCCGTGCCCATACAGACGTGTTGCCTGCTCCTGGAGCAGGTGGGTCGCAAGGGGTCCTTGTTCAGCCCCTCATTTAGGGTGAGGCTGGGCAGTGGGGCTGGGTGGGGCTCAGGGTCTGACTCCGGGGTTGCTGCTCTCGGGTCAGAGCTGAGCAGCCCAGCGGGAAAGCCAGAAGCGAAACACAGAAGAGGCTTCCCGCGAGGGTTGCACCGACCCCGCTGTGGGCTTGTTGTGGGACCCTCCTGCTTCCCGACCCCAGTGGCTTCAGTCAGGCTCTTCCCCTCTCTGAGCCCCGCTGTTCTCACGTGGCAAGGACAGCAGTACCAGCTTCACTGGGCGTGAGGATTCTGTCCCCGACCCTGGCTTGGGACCCGGCGGCTCCTGCCCCTCCTGTCCCCTTATTAGTGGCCACAGGGCTCATGGGCTGTAGTCCAGGAGCCCTGACCTCCAGGCCCAGCTGTGGGCTCTCAGCAAGTGAGGGGGTGAACAAGGCATCTCCCCAGCTCGGGGGTATTTCAGGACCACCCCCCCCCCCCCCCCCGGGCATCTTCCCACCTCGGGGGTATTTCAGGCCCCCCCCCCCCCCGCCAGGTCTGGGGGGCAGTCCTGGCTTCCCTTCATCCCCCAGGCCCCAGTCTGCACGTGACAGCCCTTCTCTGGACAGAGCCCTTCTACGGGCTTGTCAGCCCTCCCCGCACATGGAGGAGGCCTGCGCCGTGGCATGTGAGGCCCCTTAGGGCCCACTCCTCACAATGGCACCTGCCCCTTTCCTCTCCAGAGGTACCTGAGATCCAGCAGCCAGGCTTCCAGAAACAGATGGGAGGACACAGAGTCCTCGTGTGAGGAGAGGAAGCTTCCCGGAGCTGAAATTCCCAGAGGGGCTGAACCTGGGGTGACACAGCAGGTGTCATGGCCTGGCCCATGGGGCCAGGACAGGTGCCAGGACAGGCTTGGGAAAGGCAGGCTGTGGGGATGGCCGGGGCCACTGCTCAGAACCTCACCCACCGCCCATCTGCCCTGGGGACCCCCCGTGACTGTCACTCCAGCCCTGAGCCAGACTTCAAGTTGGCTGGTGTCTTGTTCCTTTACTGCCCCCTACCTGTCCTCACCTGGCCAGGGCCCTGAGGCCCAGTCTGGGCTCCTTCAGACCCGCTCCTGCCACATCCTTCCAGGCCCTTCTGTGACCCCACCTGTCCCCCATTTCGGAATTCCACCCAGATGAGAGGTGCATGTAGACACCGGTCCTGAGGCTGGTTGACCCACCACCAGTGTGCCTGTCCCCGCCCCTGGCCTCACCCAGCCCTCCGGGACCTTGGGAAGTTTGATCCTTCCCTGAGCCTCAGCTTCCACATCTCAAAATTCAGGTTCTAAAAACAATCCCTTACTGCTGTTTATTGTCTGGAGCCCTCTTGTTGATTTGATAGTTAACGAGACCCAGGGAGGGAAGGGTGGGAGGGAGTACGCTTGCCTTTAATTCTTTCCCCTCTATTTTATTTAGCAAAAGCTTTCAGGTAGTGGTTCTCTACCTGCTTAACCATTAAAGTCCCTTGGATGCTTTTAAGAAATGTGGATGCCTGCCCTGCCCTCAACCCCACCCTGACCCCAGGCAGGGTCCAGGCAGCACTGGCTTTGGTTCAAACCCTTGATTCTGATGCACAGGGAGGACTGCTTTTTCACTTTCAAGAGTGGGTGGGGGGTTTGATCACCTTCTGCCATGAGGCTGGGGCTAGAGTGACTTGGCCTCCCCAGTGCAGCTGGAAACCAAGGTCGGCATCTCCCACCGCCAGGATGCTGGCCTCCCCGTGACAAAAGGCTCTTGGAATCTGGGAATCGCGTGCTGTGTCTCGAGAGGTCTGATATGTTGGTGGCAGGGTCTTCTGCCAGGGGCCCACCATCCCCAGCCCAGGGAAGCCCCACAGAGCCCCTGACAGCGACGTCCCTTTCCTGGACTTCCTGCTGCTGTGATAATGGCCCGTGCCCACCAGAGGGCGCTGTGGCCAGGGCCGGGCGTCGCTCGGCTGGGCTCAGCTCTGCGAACCAAAATGCTTTTTAATTGAAAATTTTTTTAATTCAAAAAGGATTTGCTGTTTGTACGCGAGTGCAGGTTTTCCTCATGCAGGAGGCTAATGTCCTGAGTCAACAGATCCGGGCCCAAATCCACCTTCAAAGGTACTCAGTGTTTGCCCAAGGGAGTGAAAGGGCTTCCAGGAGCGGCCCTAGTCTCTTGGGCAAACACTTTGGGGCCAGCAATCCCCGGCAGAGGACAGCGTCTGTGGGAAGGGTTATCCACGGCCTAAGGGGGATTATGACGGGGGACATATGTTGAAATTTCATTTGGGGAGTTAGAGAAAACAAGAGGTGCTTTTCTCCAGCCAAGATAACCTACAAAGGGAAGAATCCCAAGGGCAGGGGTGGGCGGGCAGCAATCTGTACGGCGGGGTCCGTGGCCCCCTCCTGGGGCGGCGGCGAACTTGGGCCGTGAGTCAGGAGGAGGCGGCGTGTGTACTCCTGATTCTCCCCCAGCCCCCGAGGGTGAGAGAAACAAGAGTTTAGCAGTTTGTCCTTGAAGCCCCTTCTATAACGCCCCCCCCCCGTAGTGACCGTGTCCCTACCCCTGGCCACAAAGACTGGCCTCCGACCCCCCACCAGGGCCCTTCCAACCTGGCCTGCCCACCTGCGGCCCCTCGTCCCGCCCCCCACCCTGCCATCAGGAGCGCCCTTGCTGGGCCCACCCCGGCAGCGTCCAGGTCTGTGGCCTGCTTCTGGGCCGGCTCTGGACATCTGGGAGCGCGGGCTTCTGTTTCCTTCCACGCGCTCTCTGTGGCCAGCTCCCAACTAACCAAGGCGGCCTCGCTGCCCTGGGCATCCCCACTACCCTGGGAGCCGGACACAGCAAACACTCTGGAAGAGCAGAGGTGGCACAGCCCACAGCTGTCTCTCCACCGCTTGACGGTGCCCCTGCAGGGCGCCTGGCACTGGGCTCGCTCCCTCACCTCTGCTGCGGCCCCAGGTGGGCGTCTCCCAGGCAAGGCCTCAAAGCAGCCAAAGCGAGGCCCTCCCCACCCTCTCCCCCAGCCCCTCTTCAGCAGCCCCTCAGCCCTGATGCCTCTGGTCTCCTCTCTGCTCACTCCCATCCACATCCGCTCCTACATCTCACTGATTGGGCCACAGAACCGACCCACAGCATCAGGTCACCTGGGAGCTGGTTGACGATGCAGAATCTCAGGCCCCACCCCAGACCTACTGAGTCAGGACCTGCGTGTGTTAAAGGCTGATCAGCCTGCTGTTAACAGCCTCTTCAGAGCTGGGTGCCACCCTCTCCCCACGCCTGAGGAGAGACCACACTCACCTGTCCACGTCAGCACTGCTCTCTTGAACTTTTGCCCACCCAGAACTGCCCCCGCTAAGATCACCATGTGTTTTTAACTACCATGCCCCAGCCTGTGCAGCTCAGGCACTGTTGCCCTCCTCCCTGGCCCCTGGGTCCATCGTCAGGGCTGGTTTCCTCCTCCCTTCTTGGCCCCAAGTGCCAGGCCCATCTTGTCTTCCGACCCTGGGTGCTTTTCTCGAAACAGCTCCACACCTGTAACTCCAGATACCCTGCCCCCCAAGTGCTTCCACTTCCCATCCCTTTATTCCTGGTTCCATATGTCTCCAGCCGGGCTTGTGGCACCCCCTGGGTGCTGCTCAGGGACCACCCTCGGCCATTGGCAGAAATGCTCTTATGCTCTCTCCCCCAAGCTGCTTTCGTCCTGTGTTGCCCATTTGGGTTAAAGGCCCCGGTGTGCCCATGTCCATCCCCTGCCACTCTTGTAGGGCTCTCACCTGGCCCCAGCGCCCAGCACGGGGCCAGGGAATGTGACGGGTGCCGATGGAGCCGTGATGCGCCTGAGTAGCCACCAGGTGGCGGTATTGTCCCAAACTTGGCCTGAAGGCCTGAAGGTCCTGGGGCTGCCCTGCTCCTCCAGCCTCCTGGGAGCTGGAGTCCCCAGGCCATGGTCATTAGCAGAAAAGTGGGGCTACTTTGATGGGCTGCCCCACGTAGCCAACAGATGTGCAGCGAGTGCTTGCCTGGTGCCGGGGCAGGCGGGCCCTTAACCTGCCGCACCTCGTCCTGCCTTCACAGTAGGCCCCGGGAGTAGAGATCATCAAGCCACCTTTTTTATCAAGGTATAATTGACATATAACATTGTATTAGTTGCGGGTGTATTTGTGTATATTGCAAAGCGATCATCATAATAAGTGGTTAATGTCGCTCATCATACACAGTAACAATTTTTTGACTTCTGACGAGAACTTTTAAGATTTAGCAACTGTCAAAGATGCAGTACAGTATTAATAACTGTAGTCACCAGGCTGTACATCCCCCCCGCATGGCGTAATTATTTCGTGACTAGAAGTTTGTGCCTTTTGACTCCCTTCACCCGTTTCGCGCACCCCACCCCACCGCTGCCTGTGGCAACCACCCATCTGCTCTCTGCACGGTGAGCTTGGTTTTGTGGTTTCTGTTGTTGCTGTGTTTTAGAGTCCGCATATAAGTGAGATCAGATGGTGTTTGTCTTTCTCTGTCTGACTTATTTCATTTAGCACAGTGCCCTCAAGGTCCATCCATGTTGTCACAAAGGCAAGATTTCATTATTTTATTTTTTATTTAAAAAGAATTTTTATTGAAGTATAGTTGATTTACAACGTTGTGTTTCAGGTGTACAGCGAGGCGACTCAGTTATGTATGTGCGTATATATACACATACATACATATATTCTTTTTCAGATTCTTTTCCTTTATAGGTTATTACAAAATATTGAGTATATTTCGCTGTGCTATACAGTAGGTCCTTGTTGGTTATCTATATTATATATAGCAGTGTGTATATGTTAATCCCAAACTCCTAGTTTATCCCTCCCCCCTGCTTTTCCTTTGGTAACCATAAATCTGTTTTCTATATGTCTGTGGGTCTATTTCTGTTTTGTATATAAGTTAATTTGTATCATTTTTTTTAGATTCCACATGTAAGCGATATCATATGATATTTGTCTTTCTCTGTCGGATTTACTTCACTTAGTATGACAATCTCTAGCTCCATCCATGTTGCTGCAAATGGCATTATTTCACTCCTTTTTATGGCTGAGTAGTATTCTAGTGTGTGTGTGTGTGTGTGTGTGTGTGTGTGTGTGTGTGTGTACCACATCTTCTTTATTCATTCGTCTGTTGATGGATGTTTAAGTTGCTTCCATGTCTTTGCTATTGTAAATAGTGCTACAGTGAACATTGGGGTGCATGTATCCTTTCGATTTATGGTTTTCTCCAGATACATGCCCAGGAGTGGGATTGCAGGATCATATGGTAGCTCTATTCTTAGTTTTTTAAGGAACCTCCGTACTGTTCTCCAGTACTGTTCTCTGGTTATACCAGTTTACATTCCCACCAACACTGCAGGAGGGTTCCTTTTTCTCCACACCCTCTCCAGCATTTATTATTCATAGACTTTTTGATGATGGCCATTCTGACCAGTGTGAGGTGATACCTCATTGTAGTTTAGATCCGCATTTTTATATTAGCAATGTTGAGCATCTTTTCATGTGCCTTTTGGCCATCTGTTATGTCTTCTTTGGAGAAATGTCTATTTAGATCTTCTGCCCATTTTTTGATTGGGCTGTTTGGGCTTTTTTGATATTGAGTTGTATGAGCTGTTTGCATATTTTGGAGATTAATCCCTTGTCAGTCACATCATTTGCAAGTGTTTTCTCCCATTCTGTAGGTTGTTTATGGTTTCCTTTGCTGTGCAAAAACTTTTAAGTTTAATGAGGTCCCAGTTATTTATTTTTGTTTTTATTTCCATTACTCTAGGAGATGGATCCAAAAAGATATTGCTACGATTTATGTCAAAGAGTGTTCTGCCTATGTTTTCCTACAGGAGTTTTATAGTATCCGGTTTTACAGTTAGGTCTTTAATCCACTTTGAGGTTATTTTTGTGTATGATGTTAGAGAATGTTCTAATTTCATTCTTTTACATGTAGCTGTCCAGTTTTCCCAGCACCACTTACTGAAGAGACTGTTTTTTCTCTATTGTATGTTCTTGCCTCCTTTGTTGTAGATTGATTGACCATAATTGCATGGGTTTATTTCTGGGCTTTCTATCATGTTCCATTGATCTATATATTCTTTTCTGTGCCAGTACCATACTGTTTTAATTACTGTAGCTTTGTAGTATAGTCTGAAGTCAGGGAGCCTGATTCCTCCAGCTTCACTTTCCTTCCTCAAGATTGCTTTGGCTATGCAGAGTCTTTTGTGTTTCCATACAAATTTTAAGGATTTTTCTTGTTCTAATTTTGTGAAAATGTCGTTGGTAATTTGATAGGGATTACATTGAATCTGTAGATTGCCTAGGGTAGTATAGTTATTTTGACAATATTGATTCTTCCAATCCAAGAACACAGTGTATCTTTCCATCTGTTTGTGTCATCTTCAGTTTCTTTCATCAGCGTCTTATAGTTTCTGGAGTACAGATCCTTTGCCTGCTTAGGTAATTTTTTTTTCACATCTTTATTGGAGTATAATTGCTTTACAATACTGTGTTAGTTTCTGCTTTATAACAAAGTGAATCAGTTATACAAATACATATCTTCCCATATCTCTTTCCTCTTGCGTCTCCCTCCCTCCCACCCTCCCTATCCCACCCCTCTAGGTGGTCACAAAGCACCGAGCTGATCTCCCTGTGCCATGCAGCTGCTTCCCACTAGCTATCTATTTTACATTTGGTAGTGTATATATGTCCATGCCACTATCTCACTTTGTCAAAGCTTACCCGTCCCCCTCCCCTTATCCTCAAGTCCATTCTCAAGTAGGTCTGTGTCTTTATTCCCATCTTACCCCTGGGTTCTTCATGACCTTTTTTTTCCCCTTAGATTCCATATATATGTGTTAGCATACAGTATTTGTTTTTCTCTTTCTGACTTACTTCACTCTGTATGACAGGCTCTAAGTCCATCCACCTCACTACAAATAACTCAATTTCGTTTCTTTTTATGGCTGAGTAATATTCCATTGTATATATGTGCCACATCTTCTTTATCCATTCATCCGACGATGGACACTTAGGTTGCTTCCATGTCCTGGCTATTGTAAATAGAGCTGCAGTGAACATTTTGGTACATGACTCTTTCTGAATTCTGGTTTCCTCAGGGTATATACCTAGTAGTGGGATTGCTGGGTCCTATGGTAGTTCTATGTGTAATTTTTTAAGGAACCTCCATACTGTTTTCCATAGTGGCTGTATCAATTTACATTCCCACCAGCAGTGCAAGAGGGTTCCCTTTTCTCCACACCCTCTCCAGCATTTATTGTTTCTAGATTTGTTGATAATGGCCATTCTGACCGGTGTGAGATGATATCTCATTGTAGTTTTGATTTGCATTTCTCTAGTGATTAATGATGTTGAGCATCCTTTCATGTGTTTGTTGGCAATCTGTATATCTTCTTTGGAGAAATGTCTATTTAGGTCTTCTGCCCATTTTTGAATTGCGTTGTTTGTCTTTTTGATATTGAGCTGCATGAGCAGCTTGTAAATTTTGGAGATTAATTCTTTGTCAGTTGCTTCATTTGCAAATATTTTCTCCCATTCTGAGGGTTGTCTTTTGGTCTTATTTTTGGTTTCCTTTGCTGTGCAAAAGCTTTGAAGTTTTATTAGGTCCCATTTGTTTATTTTTGTTTTTTATTTCCATTTCTCTAGGAGGTGGGTCAAAAAGGATCTTGCTGTGATTTATGTCATAGAGTGTTCTGCCTATGTTTTCCTCTAAGAGTTTGATAGTGTCTGGCCTTAAATTTAGGTCTTTAATCCATTTTGAGTTTATTTTTATGTATGGTGTTAGGGAGTGTTTCATACTTTTTACATGTACCTGTCCAGTTTTCCCAGCACCACTTATTGAAGAGGCTGTCTTTTCTCCACTGTATATTCTTGCCTCCTTTATCAAAGATAAGGTGACCATATGTGTGTGGGTTTATCTCTGGGCTTTCTATCCTGTTCCATTGATCTATATATCTGTTTTTGTGCCAGTAGCATACTGTATTGATTACTGTAGCTTTGTAGTATAGTCTGAAGTCAGGAAACCTGATTCCTCCAGCTCCATTTTTCGTTCTCAAGATTGCTTTGGGGCTTCCCTGGTGGCGCAGTGGTTGGGAGTCCGCCTGCCGATGCAGGGGACACGGGTTCGTGCCCCAGTCAGGAAAGATCCCACATGCCGCAGAGCAGCTAGGCCCGTGAGCCATGGCCGCTGAACCTGCACGTCCGGAGACTGTGCTCCGCAACAGGAGAGGCCACAACAGCGAGAGGCCCGCGTACCGCAAAAAAAAAAAAAAAAAAATTGCTTTGGCTATTCGGGGTCTTTTGTGTTTCCATACAAATTGTGAAATTTTTTGTTCTAGTTCTGTGAAAAATGCCAGTGGTAGTTTGATAGGGATTGCATTGAATCTGTAGATTGCTTTGGGTAGTAGAGTCATTTTCACAATGTTGATTCTTCCAATCCAAGAACATGGTATATCTCTCCATCTATTTGTATCATCTTTAATTTCTTTCATCAGTGTCTTATAATTTTCTGCATACAGGTCTTTTGTCTCCTTAGGTAGGTTTATTCCTAAATATTTTATTCTTTTTGTTGCAGTGGTAAATGGGAGTGTTTTCTTAATTTCACTTTCAGATTTTTCATCATTAGTGTATAAGAATGCCAGAGATTTCTGTGCATTAATTTTGTATCCTGCTACTTTACCAAATTCATTGATTAGCTCTAGTAGTTTTCTGGTAGCATCTTTAGGATTCTCTATGTAGTATCATGTCATCTGCGAACAGTGACAGCTTTACTTTTCCGATTTGGATTCCTTTTATTTCTTTTTCTTCTCTGATTGCTGTGGCTAGAACTTCCAAAACTATGTTGAATAAGAGTGGTGAGCGTGGGCACCCTTGTCTTGTTCCTGATCTTAGTGGAAGTGGTTTCAGTTTTTCACCATTGAGGACCATGTTGGCTGTGGGTTTGTCATATATGGCCTTTATTATGTTGAGGGAAGTTCCCTCTATGCCTACTTTCTGCAGGGTTTTTATCATAAATGGGTGTTGAATTTTGTTGAAAGCTTTCTCTGCACCTATTGAGATGATCATGTGGTTTTTCTCCTTCAATTTGTTAATATGGTGTATCACGTTGATTGATTTGCGTATATTGAATAATCCTTGCATCCCTGGAATAAACCCCACTTGATCATGGTGTATGATCCCTTTAATGTGCTGTTGGATTCTGTTTGCTAGTATTTTGTTGAGGATTTTTGCATCTATGTTCATTCGTGATATTGGCCTGTAGTTTTCTTTCTTTGTGACATCTTTGTCTGGTTTTGGTATCGGGGTGATGGTGGCCTCGTAGAATGAGTTTGGGAGTGTTCCTCCCTCTACTATATTTTGGAAGAGTTTGAGAAGGATAGGTGTTAGCTCTTCTCTAAATGTTTGATAGAATTCACCTGTGAAGCCATCTGGTCCTGGGCTTTTGTCTGTTGGAAGATTTTTAATCACAGTTTCAATTTCAGTGCTTGTGATTGGTCTGTTCATATTTTCTATTTCTTCCTGGTTCAGTTTCGGCAGGTTGTGCATTTCTAAGAATTTGTCCATTTCTTCCAGGTTGTCCATTTTATTGGCATAGAGTTGCGTGTAGTCATCTCTCATGATCCTTTGTATTTCTGCAGTGTCAGTTGTTACTTCTTTTTCATTTCTAATTCTATTGACTTGAGTCTTCTCCCTTTTTTTCCTGATGAGTCTGGCTAATGGTTTATCAACTTTGTTTATCTTCTCAAAAGCTTTTAATTTTATTGATCTTTGCTATCGTTTCCTTCATTTCTTTTTCATTTATTTCTGATCTGACCTTTATGATTTCTTTCCTTCTGCTAACTCTGGGGTTGTTTTGTTCTTCTTTCTCTAATTGCTTTTAGGTGCAAGGTTAGGTTGTTTATTTGAGATGTTTCCTGTTTCTTAAGGTAGGATTGTATTGCTATAAACTTCCCTCTTAGAACTGCTTTTGCTGCATCCCATAGGTTTTGGGTCATCGTGTCTCCGTTGTCATTTGTTTCTAGGTATTTTTTGATTTCCTCTTTGATTTCTTCAGTGATCACTTCATTATTAAGTAGTGTATTGTTTAGCCTCCATGTGTTTGTATTTTTTACAGATCTTTTCCTGTAATTGACATCTAGTCTCATAGCATTGTGGTCGGAAAAGATACCTGATACGATTTCAATTTTCTTAAATTTACCAAGGCTAGATTTGTGATCCAAGATATGATCTATCCTGGAGAATGTTCCATGAGCACTTGAGAAAAATGTGTATTCTGTTGTTTTTGGATGGAATGTCCTATAAGTATCAATTCAGTCCATCTTGTTTAATGTATCATTTAAAGCTTGTGTTTCCTTATTTATTTTCATTTTGGATGATCTGTCCATTGGTGAAAGTGGGGTGTTAAAGTCCCCTGCTACGATTGTGTTACTGTCCATTTCCCCTTTTATGGCTGTTACTATTTGCCTTATGTACTGAGGTGCTCCTCTGTTGGGTGCATAAATATTTACAATTGTTATATCTTCTTCTTGGATTGATCCCTTGATCATTATGTAGTCCTTATTTGTCTCTTTAACTAGTCTTTATTTTAAAGTCTGTTTTATCTGATACGAGAATTGTTACTCCAGCTTTCTTCTGATTTCCATTTGCATGGAATATCTTTTTCCATCCCCTCACTTTCAGTCTGTATGTGTCCCTAGGTCTGAAGTGGGTCTCTTGTAGACAGCATATATATTGGTCTTGTTTTTGTATCCATTCAGCCAGTCTGTGTCTTTTGGTGGGAGCATTTAGTCCATTTACATTTAAGGTAATTATCGATATGTATGTTCCTATTCCCATTTTCTTAATTGTTTTGGGTTCGTTATTGTAGGTCTTTTCCTTCTTTTGTGTTTCTTGCCTAGAGAAGTTCCTCCTTAGGTAATTTCATTCCTAGGTGTTTTATTCTTTTTGATGCGATGGTAAGTGGAACTGTTACCTTAATTTCTCTTCCTGATCTTTCATTGTTAGTGTGTAGAAATGCAACAGATTTCTGCGTGTTAATTTTGTATCCTGCAACTTTACCGAATTCATTGATGAGCTCTAGTCGTTTTCTGGTAGCATCTTTAGGATTTTCTATGTATAGTATCATGTCATCTGCAAACAACGATAGTTTTACTTCTTTTCCAGTTTGGGTTCCTTTTATTTCTCTTTCTTCTCTGATTGCTGTGGCTAGGACTTCCAAAACTATATTGAATAAAAATGATGAGGGTGGACATCCTTGTCTTGTTCCTGATCTTAGAGGAAATGCTTTCAGTTATTCGCCATTGAGAATGATGTTTGCTGCGGGTTTGTCATATACGGCCTTTATTATGTTGAGGTAGGTTCCCTCTATGTCCACTTTCTGGAGAGTTTTTATCATAAATGGGTGTTGAATTTTGTCAAAAGTTTTTCCTGCATCTACTGAGATGATCATATGGTTTTTATCCTTCAATTTGTTAATGTGGTGTATCACATTGATTGATTGACTTACAGATGTTGAAAAATCCTTGCATCCCTGGGATAAATCCCACTTGATCATGGTGTATGATCCTTTTAATGTATTGTTGGATTCAATATGCTGGTATTTTGTTGAGGACTTTTGCGTCTGTGTTCATCAGTGATATTGTAATTTTCTTTTTTGGGGGTATCTTTCTTTGTCTGGTTTTGGTATCAGGATGATGGTGGCATCGTAGAACGAGTTTGGGAGTGTTCCTTCCTCTGCAGTTTTTTTGGAAGAGTTTGAGAAGGACTGGTGTCAACTCTTCTCTAAATGTCTGATAGAATTCGCCTGTGAAGCCCTCTGGTCCTGAACTTTTGTTTGTTGGGAGTTTTTTAATCACAGATTAAATTTCCGTAGTTGTAAATTGGTCTGTTCATATTTTCTGTTTCTTCCTGGATCAGTCTTGGGAAATTGTACCTTTCTAAGAATTTGTCCATTTCTTCCAGATTGTCCATTTTATTGGCATATAGTTGCTTGCAGTAGTCTCTTATGGTCCTTTGTATTTCTGTGTCAGTTGTAACTTCTCTTTTTTCATTTCTGATTTTATTGATTTGGGCCCTCTCCCTTTTTTTCTTGATGAGTCTGGCTAAAGGTTTATCAATTTTGCTTCTTTTTTCAAAGAACCAGCTTTTAGTTTCATTGAAGATTTCATTCTTTTTTTTTTTTTTTTATCGCTGAGGAATATTCTACTGTATATGTACCACATTTTCTTTATCCATTCATCCATCGATGGACACTTAGGTTGGTCCATATCTTGACTATTGTAAATAATGCTGCTGTGAACACGGGGGTACGTAGAACTTTTTGAATTAGTGTTTTCCTTTTCTTGAGGTAAATTCCCAGAAGTGAATCGTGACAGTTCTATTTTTAGTTTTTTAAGGAACCTCCCTACTGTTCTCCATAGTGACTGTACCAATTTACATTCCCACTAACAGTGCAAGAGGGTTCCCTTTCCTCCACACCCTTGCCAACACTTATTTCTTGATGTGACCCCTCTTTAGAGATGAGTTCACTGAGGTTCAGAGAAGGAAAGACCTGCCTGAGGTCGCCCTGCAACGTCAAGTCCTTCCCTCCCCGCCCCTTCTGTTTGTAGGGACCACAGTCCGATCACCAGTGTCACCTGGTCCCTGTGGCTGCTCAAGGCTGCTCGCCTCTGCTGCTCACATGGGACAGCCAGGGACAGCCCAGGCCTCGCCCCCGCACCCAGCGCCAGCCTGGATCTGTGTCTGTCCTGGGTCGGCCTCCGGGACCACTGGCAGGGTGGCTGAGGACGCAGTGCTGCAGTGGTAGTCTGCTGGCTGCCTCGGCCTCCCCACCATTTCCCCTTGGGAGGAGTAAAACCCTCCAGAAGCTTCTGCTTCCCCTCATTTCTAGAACGATCCCTAAAGCCCCTCAGCCCGTAGCTGTGCTCCTTGCTCTGCGTGGCCCTCAGAAGTGCCTCCTTGCCGCAGGCAGCTCACTTTGGGGGTCGGGAGGGCATTTGGAGCCCGCGGCTGGGGTCTGCACCCTACTGGGTGGGCACCCAGCGGTCACCCTCCTGCTGGGATGGTTCCACGACACCTTCCTGGCAGCCCCCCGCTGGTGTCCCCGAGGCAACAGCTTCAGGTAGTGGCTGAGTTCAACCAGGCAGCTCAACTTTGCGTTATGTAGGGAAGCCCCTTTTATGGCAATTGTACTGCTAAAAAGTTTTAAAATATTATTTTAAATGTTTAACAACCACTGACCTAATCTAAGCAACTCATTTCTAAGACCCATGGACCCACATGGCTGCCCTGCGTGGTGTCCAGGCCATTCCCACCGCCCTGCTCCCCAGCCCCACAGCCTCGGGCCTGGCCCTTCTGCCCGGCGGGCACTCCTCACCTATGCCCCCTCTTCTTCCTGGCATGCCGTGCCCAACGTTTGGATGTTGAAATCCTGCCTGGCCTTCAAGGTGAACCACAGGTGTCCCCACCCCTTCTGTAAACTTCCGCCAGACTCGGAACCTACCTCCTGTCATTTCCGTGAGTCGGGGTGAGGTAGGTAGGCTTGGGTCTCAAGCGAGAGGGTTGAGCTCAGGTTCGGGCCAGCAGCAGGGCGGGCTGGGCACAGGTACACTCCGCCAGCGCCCGCCCTGGCCCAGGCTCATGGAGCCCCAGGTCCATCATATGCGAGGAAGAGCCTGGGAGCTCAATGCGGAGCACGCTTCGGGGTGTGGGGTGGCGCCCCTTCCCTGCGTCCCATGTCAGCCGGTGTTTGTCTTCAGGTCAGGAAGCAGTGAGCAGAGCAGCAAGTCCAGGGGTCCCCAAGCCTGGTGGCTGTGGCTAGCCCAGGTCAGGTCTGGGATGGAGCCCCAGCTCTGTCCCTTCCCGTCCGTGGGACTCCTCCAGCAGCAGGAGCGTGGGGACCATCTGCCGGGGGGCAGCAGGGCGCACACGGGGAGCTGTGCGCGTCCGCTGCAGGCACCGCGGCTTTGGGTGCTGCTGTGGCCGAGAGCTCACCTTTCAGGGGGCGGGCAGGGCCCGAAGGCACCAACTGTCACCAACTAGACAGCCACCTGCAGCACCAAAGGCGTCTCCCCCCAGCCCGCCGTGCACGTGCACAGCTCACGCCTGCGGTACGTGTGCACGTGCAGAGGACCACCCTTCCCGTGTCCTCAGGGCCTGCGCCTGCCTGTCCGAGGCCGTGGCAGGGGTGGGGGTCCTTCTCTGGCGTCCTCTAGCCCTGACTGTGCTGCTCTGCCCCCTCCCCCTGCAGTACGAGTACAGCTTCCGCACGGAGCAGAGCGCCGCCGCCCGGCTCCCGCCCAGCCCCACCCGGTGCCAGCAGATCCCCCAGTCCTGAGGGGCCGCCTGCGGAGAGAAGATGCATTGCCCAGACTACTGAGCGCCCCCCTCGCCCGGTCCCTCCCGCCACCCATCCACACTGCCCCGCTTGGCGCTTCTGGGAGACTCTGGGCAGCTGAGCTGTTACCTCCTCAGTCATCAGCCTGCCTGACGTGACACCCCGCTTCCCTGGGGATGCTGTTCATAATCTCGACTAATCTGTGTGTGCTGTAGTGACCAGTGGCTCCTACCATGTCTATGTGATGACCAGTTGTCCTGCGAACAACCCTACCCACCACGGGAGTCACCCCGAGGGCCCTGGACAGTTGTTCTGGCCGCCCAGTGACGCCACCGGCTCCCTGCTCTCCAGACTGTCGCCACCACTAAGCCATTGCTTCCTCCCAGAAGACCCTGAGGGGCTGGCGGCTTTGCACAGGGCCCTCCAGGGCTGATAGATCGCCCCAGACCCATGGAACACATCGCTTACGCCAACGGCATCAAGTGCCCGAGAATTTCACAGGGACCCTAAGGAAACATGGGAGGAGGATGCCAGTGGGTCCCCAAGTGGACCCGGGCCTGGCTCCCTGCCCACTGTGGACAACCTCGGACTCGCCCCTCAGTTCACACACTGGATGCCCTGAGGTCGGGGGACACCCATCCCCCAGCCACCGGCCCAGAGAGGACTTGCCTTCCCGGCAAGACGGCCATGTGGCCAGGTGCTTACCTGGACGTGAGCTTTGCTGCCAGGACGCTGGGCTCACTCACCTCACACCCTCATCACCACAAAGGGCTCATCTCTGCAGTGCCCACGTGCCAACGACAGCTCCAAGTGCCCGGCCCGGTGCTCTGACCGTGCCCAGGCCGTGGGTGAAGAGGCTCTGTGAGCCCGTGCCCAGGGACGTGGACACGCGGTCACCCAATTTCTCAGAGCCAGGCTGTGTCTTAGTGGCCTCTGCTAACAGGAACAGTTGTTTTGAAAAGTCCGTCTGACCCAGGTCACCAAACTGGGGCCAGAACTGACATCTCTGCCACGAGTGGCCAGTGGCCATGCTGGCATTCCCCACAGTGCCGGCTAGGACTGGGTGCCCGTCCCATGGGTGCCATGGGAACGGGGCCACTGTCCTCCCTGGAGGCTCGGTCCTCACCCTGTGGCTGCCTTGTCTGGCCGTTGGAATTTGTCCTAACTAACTCCCCAGAACTTGGTATCTCACATCTTGGGGGTCACCAGATGGTTGGCGCTTTGGACCTGAGGTTCAATGTGTGTCTGGTCGCTGGCATAGGAAGGCAGCCTAGGAGAACCACTGCCCAGCCAGGGACAGCCCCCTCCTCCCTGCAGTTCCTAGGGTGCCACAGGGCTGGCTGGGGCGCAGCAGGAACTGGCCAGCAGTTAGGAGCCGCCGCCTCTGGCTGAGAAGTGAGGCCGGGGCAAAACATCCCTCACAGACCTGCATCAGCCCCACCATCCCCATCCCCCTCCACTCTCCCCCCACGGCTGCCCCTTGGTCTTCATTTCGATACCTCCTGATTTCTGGGCGTTAGAGATGTGCTCACCTCTCCCCACTGTCCCCAAGACCTGAGGACATCCCCAGTGGGGCTGGCCTTCCCGCGTGGCCAGGTGGCAGGAAAAGGCAGTTAGCTGGTGGAACCCGCCAGGGCCCGGGAGGTGCGGGATGGAAAGTCCCCGTGAGGACCCTTTGAGATCGGTGCTTATCCAGGACAGAGCCGATGAACCGGTCTCAAATGTACCCACTGAAATGAACGGGCTGTTTCTGGGGAATGGGGGGAGCCCCGTGGGGCCCGGAGAACCTGTGTCTGCTGCTGCCGTTTGGACAGGTGGGGCTGGTCCAAAACCGGCAGAGGGGTAACGTCTCCACTCACCTCTGTCCGGCTGTGTTGGCTCATGGGCTCTGTCCTTGCATCTCTCCTCACACCCCAGCTGTGGGATCATCTCCAACAGGTGACACCCCACGGCTGTTCTCCCTTGACAGAACCAAGCACTTCAGCGGCTCCGATGGGCCCTAGGAGGTCCAGAGACAGCCCCGTGGGACCCCTTGTCAGGGAGCAAGACAGCAGTGAGGGTGTGTCTGGGGAGAGGAGCTGCCAGCCCCCCACCAGCCCCCCGCCAGCCCTGGGCCACGCTGCAGTTCTGGGACAGGCAGGCAAGGCAGGGCTGCAGGGCTGCCGGGAAGAGGGCAAACCTCTGTGGACTCAGGCAAGCTGGAGAGGCCTCCACAACGTTCCAGACTTGGTCTGGGTCCAACAGCGACTGTGAACGTCGCCATGACTGCAGCTTAAGACAACGAAGCAGTGACAGTGTTAAGAAGTCGGCGTCCGTGATGGATTTTAGGCTGCTCCAAACTCTGCACCTTTCCTTCTGAGGTGGGTGCCCACGTGCCCCGCCTGCCCCATGTGGAAGTGGAGCTCGCTCACCTCGGGACCGAGCCACCTCTCTTTCTTTCTGGGACGGTGCTTTTCTTCACAAACCCTCTGGCCACGTGGGGAGGGAAGGCAGGGGTTCTCTCGGAGACGTGACGGGCAGCAGCCTCCATCCTTCCAGGAAGGACTGACCAGAGCACAGCATCCCCTGCTGCCTTCTCTTTCCCCCTGAACATTCCAAGTCTCTCTCCAAAGGCCTTGGAAACAGCACAGCGGTGATAAGGAGCAAGCAGTTGACTCCAAGTTCACTTGCATATTTATAACAAGGCTTTTTCCACCCAGGTCCGGGAACTGGGACCAGCCACAGCCTCCACTCGGAGGGATGAGCACCCCGGTGGCAGGGAGAAATAGCGGGTTAGGCCCCCGCCCTAGCTCCCCAGAGGGCCACCCTGCTGGGAGGCTCTGATGGCCACCACCTGCCCCTGTGTCCTTCAGAAGGCGGCGGGGGACGAGGACCAACACGTACAAAGCACCTACTCCTTGCCAGGCGCTAGGCTGGCACTTGAAGCACATTTTCTCCTGTCACTACCCCTCCCCCAAAAAACACAAATACTCCGAAGCGTGTGCTGGTAAGTGGCAGAGGCGGGGTCTGGCCCCAGAGCCCCCGCTGCCAGCTGTCCCATCACGAGCACCTGCCTCCAGTCCAGTAATGGGTTCCCAGCTGTCACTGGCCCTGCTGGTGTGACAGTGTCTCGCCGAGCACAGGGCAAGAGCTGGGTGCAGTCCCGGGGCTGCGGGCTGCCCGTCACCGTTTACAGGGGTCCCAGCCCGCAGCTCCCCTGAGAGCTGGTGCGCCCAAGGGTGAGGCACAGAGGGGCCTTGACGGCAGCCCCGTGCCTGCCGGGCGCACGAAAGCCGAGCTCACCTCCCCAGGGCCTGGAGGGGCCGGGTGCCCACTCTCACCACGCCGCCGGGGTGGCCAGCTTTCTTCACCTGTTGCAACCGTGCTGGTGGGGCCTGTCACCACCAGGAGACAGGCCTCAGGCAGGTGGCTATGTCACTAGCTTAGGAACAACGTCCTACCGCGTGTATTTATTTGAGGTGACTCCAGGGAAGTTTGGCAAAGGGAAGTTTCACTGTGTGATTGTCTTCTTAATATAATTTGTTAAATAAACGTTTGTTTTAACCTTTCCCCAGCTCGCTGTTGTCTCTGAGGCACCGAGATCGGCTTCCCTTGGGGGATGCTCTGGGCTCCAGCTCTCTCCAGCTCATCCCAGCTGCTGGCTGGGTTGGCCAGCACCCTGGCCTTCCAGCCTTCTAGAAAGAGCTGGTGGGTTTCTTTGCCCCCGTTTAGCTTAGACGACCTGGTGACAAGCCAGAAGGATCCAAGAGGAGCGAAGAAAGCCCTGCCATTCTCTGGCAACAGCCCTCTGGAATGCTTCCGGAGGGAGAAAACACCAGTTTCCATAAAAGCATGTGAAACGCGTGCATTTTAATGGGTCGCCAGCAAGGAACGCAAAGGGGCGCTTCTCTCTCTGGCTCGCCACGAGCCTTGTCTGTGCCGAGCCGGGGCCATCTGGCTGCTGGGAGTGGGGGGACATGCAACCACGTCCAGCGCCGGTGGTTTTGTCCTGTCTCCACTGGTCACCTGCTGGCAATGAGCCACCCCAAATGCCAGGGAGGGGCTGCCAGCCCTGGATGCACACAGGCTCCTTGTGAGCACACGACTGCTGAGGTTTCGCCACCATAGCGCTTTACCTTCTTCCTGAGTGGCTTTGCAGTTTGGGGCTGGACACCCGAATCTGAGCTGTCGCTACCTCCAGGCCTGTTCATGCCAGACTAAGGCGAGAATCGGGTGACCCTTAGCTCTCATTCTCACTAGGACCATGAAAGTCCCCAAAAGGGTACTGGCACCTCCAGCCCGGGCCCCCACCTCTGGCATCCCTCAGGTCTTTTTCCCACAGTGGGAGAGGGAGAACAGCCCAGAGAATTCCACGAGAAACCCACGAAGAACACTCGACACGGAGTTTGAAGAGTCCCTCCTAGTGCCGGGTCACCAAGGAAGTAAACTTAGTAGCCTCTGACATCCAAGACAGAACCTGCACTGCTCGGGGGCCGCCAGGGGCAAGCGCCTCACACATGGGCCTTTGGGCAGCAAGAAACTGAAGTCCACACTCTACAGCCTGGGCCAGGGTGGGCTTAGTGGCCACACCCAAAGGACACTCGGACCCCAAAGCAGGACACAGCCTAGCCTCAAAGGGGCCAGAGCAGGCAACACCTGTTTCTCCTCTGTCTCACCCACACTGCCTCGTCTGTCTCTGTCTGGGCGTCTTCTTGCTTCTCGTTCTCTCACACCCCGGCCCTCCCTCTCCCGTGCTCCGTGCACCAGCATATGTGGCACATACATGCTCACATGGCCACCCAAGTTTGCACATTCTCAGTTCACAAGACCCAGAGGCAAGAGTCCCAGGACAGACTCTGATTGGCTGCCTGGGTCAGGTGATCCCCTTCTGCCCCTAGCAGCTCTGGCCCTGGTGGGAGGAGGAGTGTGTGATCACAAGGCATCTGGAGCAGGTGTAGGTTTAGCCCCTCTAGAGGCATCTGCTACACAGGGGGGCGAGGCTGTAGGCAGAGGGGTGGGACACCTCCCTGGAGAGATGGAGGAGCCCTCCACCACTCTGTGACGGCAGGGGGGTGGGGGTGGGGCGACGGTGAGGTGGGTCGAGCACCATTCATCCATCCACACATCCACCCAACCGTCCAAGCCGTGTTGTATGAGCACCTTCCACATTCAGGCCCCGAGCCGGGCACTGGGGACTCAGCAATGACTGACACCACTGACGTCCCTGTCCTCGTGAAGCCGATGGTCTAGCCCATCCCACTCCACCACACACACACACACACACCCCAGCCATGTGTCTCCTACTCCCCCTACTTCTGCCTGCTATTTCCCACCATAACTGGCTCATCCCTAAAACTCTAAAGGCTCCCTGAGCCCCACCCTCACCTTTCTGCCCCTCTGCATCCTCCTGGCAGCTGGGAGCAGCTGTGTCTTTAACTACCCTTAGCTCTATCGCGGCCAGTCTCCTTGAGGTCCAGCCACATAGTCCCAGCAGCCACCTGGAGGTCTCCACTTGGATGTTTCGCCTTGACCTCAGCACATCCCGAGCTGAATGTACCATCTTCCCCCAGGCCCCACATTGTTCCCCTTCTCCTAACTTCCCCGTCCCTGGAGCAGCTCCACCATCTCTCACGAGAGTCACCCACACCCCCACCTGGAGCCGTCTATGATCACCCTGTTTCCAGCTGGACAGTTCTCTCATCTAAACTTGCTTTCAAACTCAGCCACTATTTTTCTTGCTACTCCTTTTTAAGTTCTGGCCTCGACACTATTCCCTGGATGACAGCATCAGCCCCTTAACCATTCCCCTGCCGCCCGTGTCCTCCCCTCTCATCCGTCTTCTTCATGGCCAGGATCCAATAGGACTGTTCCACTGACAGCACCTCACCCCTCACCCTAAGAATGAAACCTGAGCCCCCCCAGGTTTCCATCCACCACTGTCCTAGGTCTGACCCCCACCTCCCATCCCAGCCTCACCTGCCACTAATCTCCCTGCTGGATTATTAGTGCTTCCTCAAACCCTAAGCTGTGCTTGCTTGCCTTTGCATATGCTATTCCCTCTGCCTAGAATACTTTTCCCTCATTTTTTCTGCCTGGTAAACTCCTGTTCATCCTTCAAGACTTGCTCATGTATCTCCTCTGGGATGTCCTTCTTGACCCCTTCAAGCCACTGTACACCTTGCATTTTAAAGCCATTGATCCATTGGTGGTATTGGAGCCATTTGATCCTCTCATTAGGTTATCTGCTCCTGGAAGAAGGGGTGTATGTCTCATTTATTACACATTCCTCCCCAGCCACGCATAGACTCAAACTGAGCACCCAGTACAAGCCTAGAGAAATAGCAGGCATGAGCAAACGCTCTTTGAATGAGTTTCTTGAAGTGGGTGGGCTGGACTCAACTGCTGAGGAGCCTAAGAAGAATGGGCCCCAGTGGCACTTGCTATGAGGCTTGGGACCACCTCAGGGATCATGATGACAAGCACTGGGCCTCCATGGACAAGTCTACACTGGCTTCAAAGTCACCAGAGACAAGAGTGAGAGCTGGACCCTTATCTGGCTCCTTTCTGAAGCCACAGCGCCCAACACGATCCATGATGGCGGTGGGGTGGGGGCAGGAAGGTGGACTGCCACGGGCTGCTGGTTCTCTCCCTTGAGCCCAACTCAGGGAGATTCCAGAGAAAGAGACAGGAAGATTGGTGGACCACAGGACCCAACACTAAAGCTAGAAGGGGCTCGGTGAACAGCAACAGGCCAGAGGGAAAGACAGCCAATGCTACAGACGAGAGATTGCATGGGGGAGCGGCTTTCTGGCTTTGCTCATTCATCTGCCCCTCCCCCCCCCCACACACACACATTGCTCTGCATGGGTCATTTTCATCCTTTCACCATCCCTTCACCATTTCCATCCTTTCACCACCAAAACAACAGCTGGGCTGGACCCCTCCCTTCTCCCCACATCTCGGGCCAAGTAAGTGCAACCAGAGACACAGGTCTCAGGAAAGGTGGTTCTGGGGCAGAGGTCTTGGACACTTTCCTGAAGGTCTGAATTTCCTGATTGGGGAGGACACACAGGCAGAAGTTGGCACAAATTGGAAGATCCAAGGTGCATCAGTTCCTCTATAACCCTCCTTGTCCTTCTCTGGAGGGAGCGCAAGGGTTTGCAACATTGACTGCACGTTAGAATCACCTGGAGAGTTTTGAAAACTTCCTGTGCCCAGATCACAGAAAGCAGAATCTCTGGAGGAGGGACCCAGGAGCCAGTTGTTTGTCAAGCTCCCCAGTGATGTTAGTGTGCACTTGAGGTTAAGAACCAGCTTCCTTGCCACTCTGCTCAGCTCCATTTCCAGCCAATGGAGCTGAGAGGTCTAGGGAACAGTGAGTTCACATGGGAAAAACAGACACCAGAAGAGCTGGTCCACCAAAAGGAAGACAAGAATCTAACCCACCAATACCAGAAGAAGCACTAATAGACCAGACAGAACATGAGTTTAATATAAACAAAAAGTAGCCCTTGGGCTTCCCTGGTGGCGCAGTGGTTGAGAGTCCGCCTGCCGATGCAAGGGACACGGGTTCGTGCCCCGGTCCGGGAAGATCCCACATGCCGCGGAGCGGCTGGGCCCGTGAGCCATGGCCGCTGAGCCTGCGCGTCCGGAGCCTGTGCTCTGCAACGGGAGAGGCCACAACAGTGAGAGGCCCGCGTACCGCAAAAAAAAAAAAAAAAAAAAGTAGCCCTTAAGAGATATGGGAGGACACTGAAACATTAGGCAGGAGCACGTTGTTTCAAGTAAGAGCCTAAAAGTTCTGAAATACTGACCAAAGAGGAAAAGAAACAGATAAATCAGCAACTGCACTTGAAGATTTTAATACAGAAACTGTAGCCAAGTTGATAAAATACGAGAAAATATACAAGGCCAGCATTACCCTGACACCAAAACCAGACAAAGACACCACAGGAAAATAAAATTACAGGCCAAAAGCCTGATGAACATAGATGCAAACATACTCAACAAAATACTAGCAAACCAAATTCAACAATACATTAAATGGATCATACACCATGATCAAGTGGGATTTATTCCAGGGAAACAAGAATGGTTCAACATTCACAAATCAATCAATGTGATACACCACATTAACAACATGGATAAAAAATCTTACGATCATCTCAATACATGCAGAAAAAGCATTTGACAAAATTCACCATCCATTTATGATTTTTTAAAAATCGCAGCAAAGGGTTTTAGAGGGGATATTCCTCAACATAATAAAGACTACATATGACAAACCCACAGCTAACATCATATACTCAACAATGAAAAGCTGAAGGCTGTTCCTCTCAAATCAGGAACAAGACAAGGATGCCCACTCTCACCACTTTTATTCAACATAGTATTAGACGTCCTAGCCAGAGCAAGTGGGCAAGAATTTTAAAAGGCATCCAAACTTGGAAAGGAAGAAGGAAAACTGTCACTATTTTCAGATGACAAGATATTATATATAGAAAACCCTAAAAACGCCACCAAAAGCTTAGAACTAATAAATGAATTTATTAAAGTTGTAGTATACAAAAATCAATATACAAAAATCAGTTGCATTTCAATACACTAGTAATGAACTATCAAAAAGGGAAATTAAGGGCTTCCCTGGTGGCGCGGTGGTTGAGAGTCCGCCTGCTGATGCAGGGGACACGGGTTCATGCCCCGGTCCGGGAAGATCCCACGTGCCGCGGAGCGGCTGTGCCCGTGAGCCATGGCCGCTGAGCCTGCGCGTCCGGAGCCTGTGCTCCGCAACGGGGGAGGCCACAGCAGTGAGAGGCCTGCGTACCGCAAAAAAAAAAAAGGGAAATTAAGAAAACAATACAGTTTATAATTGCATCAAAGAGAATAAAATACCTAGCAATAAATTTTAACCAAGGAGGTGAAAGGACTGTATATTGAAAACTATAAGATACTGATGAAAGAAATCAAAGAAGACACAGATAAATGGAAAGATATCCCATGCTCATGGACTGGAAGAATTAATATTGTTAAAATGCTCATACTATGCAAAGCAGTCTAAGGATTCAGTGCAACCCCTATCAAAATTCCAAGGTCATTTTCACAGAAAGAGAACAAACCTAAAATTTGTGTGGAACCACAAAAAAAAAAAAAAATAGCCAAAGCAATCTTGAGAAAAAAACAAAACTGGAGGCATCATGCTCCCTGGTGTCAAACTTTATTACAAAGCTTTAGTATCCAAAACAGTATGATATTGGCATAAAAACAGACACATAGATCAATGGAACAGAATAGAGAGCCCAGAAATAAACCCACACATATATGGTTGATTAATTTGCAACAAAAGAGCCAAGAATGTATAATGGGTAAAGGACAGTCTCTTCCATACATGGTGTTGGGAAAACTGGGCAGCCACTAGCAAAAGAATGAAACTAGACCACTACCTTACACCATACACAAAAATAAAATGCATTAAAGGCTTAAATGTAAGACCTTAAACCATAAGACTGCTAGAAGAAAACATAAGCCGTAAGCTCCTTGACATAGGACTTGGTGATGATTTTTTGGATTTGAGATCAAAAGAAAGGTAGCAAAACCAAAAATAAGTGTGACTACATAAAACAAAAAAGCTTCTGCACAGCAAAGGAAACCATCAACAAAATGAAAGGCAACATACGGAATAGGAGAAAATATTTACAAATCGTATGTCTGACAAGGGATTAATATCCAGAATATATAAAGAACTCACACAACTCATTAGCAGAAAACCAAACTATCTAATTAAAAAATAGAAGGTCTGAACAGACATTTTTCCAAAGAAGGTATACAGATGGCCAACAGGTACTTGAAAAGATATTCAACATCACTAATCATCAGGGAAATGCAGATCAACACCACAATGAGATATCACCTCACACTTGTTAGGATGGCTGTTATCAAAGGCAGAAATAACAAGTAAGTGTTGGCAAGGACGTGGAGAAAAGTAAACCCTTGCGCCCTTTGGTACAAATGTCACTTGGTGAAGCCACTATGGAAAACAACATGGAGGTTCCTCAAAAAATTGAAAATAGAACTACCATATGATCTAGCAATTCCACTTCTGGGTATTACCTGAAGAAAACAAAAGCATTAATTCAAAAGGATCTATGCACCCCTATGTTCATTGCAGCATTATTTACAATAGCCAAGATATGGAAACAACGTAAGTGTGCATCAGTGGATGAATGGATAAAGAAAATGTGGTGTATTTATACAATGGAATACTACTTAGCCATAAAAAAAGAATGAAATCTTGCTGTTTGCAACATGGATGGACCTTGAGGGCAATGTGCTAAATGAAATAAGTCAGACAAAGAAAAACAAATACTGTATGATCTCACTTACATGTGGAATCTAAAACATAACAATAAGCACCTGAATCAAGGTGGCTAAGTAGAGGACCCAGAGCTCACTTCCTCCCATGTACACATCAAAAATACATCTCCAGGACCTAGAGTTTGTCATACAGAGTGAAGTAAGTCAGAAAGAGAAAAACACCATATGCTAACATATATATATGGAATCTAAAAAAACAAAATGGTTCTGATGAACCTAGGGGCAGGACAGAAACAAAGATACAGACGTAGAGAATGGACTTGACATGGGGAGGGGGAAGGGTAAGCTGGGACGAAGTGAGAGAGTGGCATGGACATATATACACTACCAAATGTAAAACAGATAGCTAGTGGGAAGCAGCTATGTGGCACAGGGAGATCAGCTCGGTGCTTTGCGAACACCTAGAGGGGTAGGATAAGGAGGGTGGGAGGGAGAAGCAAGAGGGAGGGAATATGGGGATATACGTAGGCATATAGCTGATTCACTTTGTTACACAGCAGAAACGAACACAACACTGTAAGGCAGTTATACTCCAATAAAGATGTTAAAAAAAAATACATCTACGTGTGGAACAATTCTTACTGAAAACTAACTGGAGACTAGCAGAAAGGCTCCCGTACTAACAAAGCTGTAAGATACAAGCAGAATCAGGTAGGAGGGAAAAAGAAGCAATAAGATCAGGACCTGTGTCCCCAGGAAGGGACTCAGAGGAAAAGGGAGATAAGATGGGTGGAGACCCTCCCTGGGGGTGAGCCACATATTGGACATTCCAGCCCTAGGGTCCAATAAAGGGAAGATGAGCCCCTTAGCCGGTTGGAGGGCCAGTGGGACTAACAGGAGAGCTGTGGGAAGCCTGGACTCTGCTCGTGAGGAGTGCACAAATGCTCGCTTGCCCCCAAAGCAGGGCAGAAAGGGCAGATGGAAACAGCCAGCTGGCTGGATTGTTTCCCGCTACCGCCCCAGTGTGCACCCGCGCCTGAGCCAAGCAAACGCTCCAGCACCCTTTGCCTCACGTTGCAGCTCCACACTGGGGCAAGGGCTGCCACAACCAAGGAAAAAAGCTCGGGCCGTGAGACGCGGTGTCAGCTCGAATGCTAAGTGATGACTTAGTGGGGAGGGGGCAGCCATTACTGACGATTGCACAGGGAGGCCATCAGAGGCACTCCAGATCTCTGACGGCAGCCAGACCACCACACCCCCTGCCCTGACCCTCACCAAATGCCCACACTGGCCCCCCTTACTCCAGCACTGCTCCCCTCTGGGACTGAGGGTGCTGGGCCTGGGAGGGGGAAGAACACGCACTTAAAGGGAACTGAGCCAGGTCAGAGCCAACCCTCAGGGCTTCTGCCCCAGCAACTTGGGACCTGACCCCACCCCCAACAGGGTGGTGACATCCACTGAGTAGAGGGAAAGCTCCACCTCACACCTGGCTCCAGCCCTAGCCCCTCTTTCTCCAGCCCCAGCTCCTACCAAGGAGATAGCTGCCAGAACACCCTGAGGAAAGACGTGACTTACGTTCGTGTCAAATCCAGCTCTCCCACCAAAGCCCCTGGGCACATGCAGGCAGTATAGGGAAACTACCACATAAATGCTCCAATCAAAAGACATAGGGTGGCTGACTGAATAGAAAAAAACAAGACCCATCTATATGCTGCTTACAAGAGACTCACCTTAGAACTAAAGACACACAGAGAAAGAGTGCGGGGGTGGTAAAAGATATTTCATGCAAACAGAAACAACAAGAAAGCTGGGGTACCAATACTCATACCAGAAAAAATAAAGTCCAAATCAAAAGACAAAGAAAGGCATTATATAATGATAAAAGGATCAATACAAGAGGATAGTATACTTGTTAACATATATGCATCCAATACAGGAGCACATAAATATATAAAGCAAACATTAATAGACATAAAGGGAGAAAATTACAATGTAATAATAATAGCAGGTGCTTTAACACCCCACTTGCATCAATGGACAGTTCATCCCAACAGAAAATCAATAAGGCAACAGTGGTCTTAAATGACACATAGACCAGTTGGATTTAATAGATATCTACAGGACATTCCACCCCAAAACAGCAGCATACACATTCTTTTCAAGTGCACATGGAACATTCTCCAAGATAAATCCCATGCAAGGCCACAAAACAAGTCTCAACAAATTTGAAGACAGAAATTATATCAAGCATTTTTTTTCTGACCACAATGACATGAAACTTGAAATCAATTACAGGAAGAAAAATGGGAAAAGCACAAACATGTCGAGACTAAACATGCTATTAAAAAAAACAATGGGTCAATGAAGAAATCAAAGAGGAGCTCAAAAAATACCTCAAGACAAATGAAAATGGAAACACAACTTTCCAAAATCTATGGGATGCAACAAAAGCAGTTCTAAGAGGGAAGTTTATAGTCATACAGGCCTAACTCAAGAAATAAGAAAGATCTCAAATAAACAATCTAATCTTCCATCTAAAGGAATTAGGAAAAGAACAAACAAAGCCCAAAGTCAGCAGAAGGAAGGAAATTATAAAGATGAGAGAGAAAAATAAATAATAGAGACCAAAAAAAGACAGAAAGAAAAGATCAATGAAACCAAGAGCTAGTTCTTTGAAAAGATAAACAAAATTGATAAACCTTTAGCCAGGTTCATCAAGAAGGAAAGAGAGAGGACCCAAATAAACAAAATAAGAAGTGAAAGAGGAGAAATAACAACCAATACCACAGAGATACAAAATATAACGAGAATACTATGAAAATTATATGTCAACAAATTGGACAACCTAGAAGAAATGGACAAATTTCTAGAAAGACACAACTTTCCAAGACTGTATCAGGAAGAAATAAACAATCTGAACAGTCCAGTCACTAGTAGTGAAACTGAATTTGTAAAAAACAACAAACAAACAAAACTCCCAGCAGGGCTTCCCTGGTGGCACAGTGGTTAAGAATCCACCTGCCAATGCAGGGGACATGGGTTCGATCCCTGGTCCAGGAAGATCCCAAATGCCGCGGAGTAACTAAGCCTGTGCACCACAACTACTGAGCCTGTGCTCTAGAGACCACGAGCCCCAACTACTGAAGCCCGTGTGCCACAACTACTGAAGCCTGCATGCCTAGAGCCTGTGCTCTGCAACAAGAGAAGCCACCGCAATGAGAAGCCCGTGCATCACAACAAAGAGTAGCCCCCTGCTCTCAGCAACTAGAGAAAACCCATGTGCAAGTGAAGACACAATGCAGGCAAAAAAAAAAAAAAAAATTAAATTAAATGAATAAATAAATTTAAGAACAAAAAACTCCCAGCAAACAAAAGTCCAAGACCAGATGGCTTCTCAGGGGAATTCTACCAAACACATAATGAAAAGCTAATACCTATCCTTCTCAAACTATTCCCAAAAATTGAAGAGGATGGAACACTCCCAAATTCATTCTATAAGGCCACCATTACCCTGATACCAAAGACAGACAAAGACACTACCCAAAAAAAAATTTACAGGCCAATATCTCTGATGAATATAGATGCAAAAATCCTCAAAAAAAATAGCAAATTTAATTCAACAATATATAAACCATACACCATGATCAAGCGGGGTTTATTCAAGGGATGCAAGGATGGTTTAATATTTGCAAATCAATGTGATACACCGTATTAATAAAAGGAATGATAAAAATCACATGATCCTCAACAGATGCAGAGAAAGCATTTGACAAAATTCAACATCCATTCATGATAAAACTCTCATCAAAGTCAGTAGAGAGGGAACATATCTCAACATAATAAAGGCCACTTATGACAAACCCACAGGTAACATCATACTCAACAATGAAAATCTAAAATCAGGAACAAGAAAAGTATGCCCACTCTTGCCACTTCTATTTAACATAGAATTGGAAATCCTAGCCACAGCAATCAGACAAGAAAAAGAAATAAAAGGCATCCACATTGAAAAGGAAGAAGTAAAAATGTCACTATTTACAGATGACATGATACTATATACAGAAAACCCTAAAGTTTCCACCAAAAAAAACAACTATTAGAATAAATGAATTCAGTAAAGTTGCAGGATAAAAAACACAGAAATCTGTTGCTTTTCTATACACTATTAATGAACTATCAGAAAGAGACATTCAAGAAACAATCTCATTTACAATCGTATCAAAAAGAATAAAATACATAGGAATAAACTTAACCAAGTAGGTGAAAGACCTATACTATGAAAACTAAAATATTGATGAAGGAATTTGAAAATAATGCAAAGAAATGGAAAGATATCCCATGTTCTTGGATTGGAAGAATTAATATGGTTAAAATGCCCATACTACCCAAAGCAATCTATAAATTTAATGCAATCTCTATCAAAACGCCCATGGCATTTTTCACAGAACTAGAAAAAATAGTCCTAAAATTTATATGGAACCACAAAAAAACTCAAATTGCCAAGGCAATCTTGAGAAAAAAGAACATAGCTAGAGGTATCACACTCCCTGACTTCAGACTATACTAAAAATTTATAGTAATCAAAACAGCATGGTACTGGCACAAAAACAGACACATAGATCCATGGAACAGAATAGAGAGCCCAGAAATAAACCCACATACTTACAGTCAATTAATCTACAACAAAGGAGACAAGAATATGCAATGAAAAAAAGATAGTCTCTTCAATAAGTGGTGCTGAGAAAACTGGGCAGCTACATGTAAAAGAATGAAATTAGAATATTTCCTCATACCATATACAAAACTAAACTCAAAAAAGACCTAAATGTAAGCCCTGAAACCATTAAACTCCTAGAGGAGAACATAGGCAGAACACTCTTTGACATAAATCATAGCAATATTTTTTTGGATCTGTCTCTTAAGGCAAAAAAAAAAAGAAAAGAAAAAATAAACAGATGGGACATAATTAAACTTAAAAGCTTTTGCACAGCAAAGAAAACCATCAACAAAATGAAAAGGCAACCTACAGAACAGGGGAAAATATTTGCAAATGATATGACTGATAAAGGATTAATATCCAACATATATGAACAGCTCATACAACTTAATATCAAAAAAATAAACAACCCAATCAAAACATGGGCAGAAGACCTGAAAAGACATTTTTTCCAAAGAAGACATACATGTGGCCAACAGACACATGAAAAGATGCTCATCATCACTAATCATCAGAGGAATGCAAATCAAAACCACAATAAGATGTCACCTCACACCTGTCAAAATGACTATCATCAAAAAGTCTACAAATAACAAATGTCAGCAAGGATGTGGAGAAATCCCACTGTTGGTGGGATTGCAAATTGGTGCAGCCACTATGGAAAACAGTATGAAGTTTCCTCAGAAAACTAAAAATGGAACTACCATATGATCCAGCTATTCCACTGCTGGGTATATATCTGAAGAAAATGAAAAAAATAATTCAAAAAGATACTTGCATCCCAATGTTCATAGCAGCATTATTTACAATAGCCAAGATATGGAAGCAACCTAAATGCCCATCAACGGATGGATAAAGAAGATGTGTGTGTGTGTGTGTGTGTGTGTGCGTGTATATACATATACATATATGTGTGTATACATACATATATATGTGTATATATACACATATATAATGGAATATTACTTGGCCATAAAAAATAATGAAATTCTGCTATTTGCTACAATGTGGATGGACCTAAAGAGTATCATGCTTAGTGAAATAAGTCAGACCAGAAAGACAAATACTCTGTTATCACTTATATGTGGAATCTAAAAAATAAAGCAAAGAAATGTATATAACAGAAACAGACTCACAGATATAGAGAACAAACCAGTGATTCCCCATGGGGAGAAGGAAGTGGGGAGGGGTGAGATAGGGTTATAGTATTAAGAGACACAAACTACTTTATAAAATAAGCAACAAGGATATATAGTACAGGGAAATACAGCCATTATTTTGTAATAATTTTAAATTGAGTAAAATCTATAAACACATTGAATCACTATGTCATACACCTAAAAATAATATGATATTGTAAGTCAACTATACCTCCATTTTTTAAAAAAAGATAGAAAGGGCAGCCATTATCACCATCATTTTACAGATGAAGAAACCGAATCCTCAACAGGTTAAGTGATTGCCTAAGGACATAAGCTGATAAATGGTGGATTTTAAATGGGGACACAAAGCTAACTTTTCAGATACGATTTCTGATTCGTAAGCACTTTGCAATGTATTATTTATAAATTAAAAAACACCACCACCACCACAAACCTAGCTCATACTATAGAGAACAGACTGGTAGTTGCCAGAGGCGGGGGTGGGGGTGGGCAAAACGGGTGAAGGGGGCCAAAAGATACAAACTTCCAGTTTTCAAGTCCTGGGGATGTCATGTACAACATGGTGACTACAGTTATTAATACTGTATTGCATATCTGAAAGTTGCTAAGAGAGTAGATCGTAAAAGTTCTCATTATGAGAAAGAAAAAATTTTAACTCTGTATGATGACAGATGTTAACTAGACTTATTGTAGTCATTTTGCAGTATATATATACAAATATTGAATTGTTATATTGTATACCTGAAACTAATGTTATATGTCAATTACCTCGATGAAAAAAATTAAAATATTTAAAGTTATTAATAGAGTCCAATTATCAATCTTTTCCTTTCTGCTCCTTGTTTAAGAATCATTGCCCATCCTCTTGAACCCTTTAAAAATGGCTTTCATATCCCACCAGTACCGTCCCTTGGAGAGGAGCCTTGGAAGATGGGAGAGAAAGGGTTCCTAGAGGAGACAAGGTGAGCGCTGACCTCTAAGGTGGATGGACTGGGATGAAGGATGTTCCAAGTGAGGGGCAAACAAATGGGGGTGGGAGGCGGGTTGCATTTGGTCACACAGCCCCGGCACACATTTACGTAGGGCAACAGCGGTTCTGCTTTGCACGTGTTATCACCACACTCCTGCAGGCGGGGACTCTCCACTTCAGCGCATGTAGAAACCAGGCTGCAGAGAGTGCTCAGAAGCACGGGTCAGCCACAGGGAGCTCAGGACGTCCAACCCGAGCATGCCCAGCTCCTGAGCTGTGCCTGAAGGCAGCCGGGATTCCGTGCACCAGAGAAGAGGCGTCCTGTCTAGTATCGGGATGACTCATGAGGCCCGACAGGCCCAGCTCTGCCAACTCCCCTGAATGCAACCCTGGGGCTCTGGGATAACAGCCAGCAGCCACCCAGAGCTTTCCAGAGGAGGAATTGAGATCAGACCCGCAGCATGCTTGGCGCAGGGTGTGGCACAGTGCTGGCCGGCACCCAGCAGAGAGCACTGGGCCACAGGGAGGCCCCAGAAGACCCCTTCACCGTGGGCAGGAAGGGGGACAGAGGGTCTAAGGAGCCCCCACACACCCCCCCCAGACCTGTCCACCCAGTGTGGGAGCCCCTGGCCTGGTGCACACTAGCACATCAGTGTTCCCTGGCTGGATTTTGCCAGAAAATCCAAGAGCTTCGTGTTTGGAATTTGCTTCCAGCGCTACCGCACCCATCAGCGCTTCCTGCTGGGGTAGTAAACCGCTGTGGGCCCCCGGCACCCCCACACACACACACTGACTGGAGGGGCTCCCTAGTGCAGGCCTCTGCAGGGGCCGGGACAGCCTCTTGCTGCTTCCAGAGAGGAGGCACTTTGGAGGGAGGCAGCCCCCCACTTTGAATCCCATTTCCCGGGTGGAGGAACCTGGGAGGTCTCTTGCACTTTTCTCCTGCTTGTTTTCCCCTCTGTAAAATGGGGACCAGCCTAGCAGCTCCCTTTCAAGGTTCCTGGGTCCCTATAAAGCGCGAAGGCCCTCTCAGCCCACAGCCCGGGCCGCGAGTTCGCGCGCCCGAGTCCAGCCACGCGGGGGCGCTCTGCTGCGCCCGGCCCGGCGCCGGCCCTCGCTGGGCTCTGTGGGGACTCCTCCGCGTGCGGGAGCTCGGCGAATACCTCCGACAGTTGGAAAATGAATCCATCGACTCCACCCTGCGGACATTTGTTTGGAAGGAGGCCAGCCCGCAGCGCAAGCCCCCTCCGCGCAGCTTGGAGGTCCCAGCCCTGCTGCGCCCGCCGGCTTGCGGGGAGCAGCCCTTGTGGGCTCCGGACCGCCCCGAGGGGGTACCGGCCAGGGCCAGAGCTCCGGATCCGGATCAGCTGGAGGGACCCAAAGTCCCCAGCTCCGCCCTCCCTCCCCAGTGGCTTGAACGAGCCGCATCACGGCGCCTCGACTCCCAGCCTCAACTCCCACATCCATAAATTGGGGAAGTCAACAGTCCCTACTTTGAAGGGTTGCTGAGAAAGTTAAAGGACATGTGTCACTGCGGTCCACCTTCCAGGCCTTAGGCAAAGCCACTCGCATCTTTCTGAGCCTCAGTTTCCCCAGGCACAAAATGGGGATAATAAATGTCCTTACTTCCCAGGGTCACTGAAGAGACAAGATTGCAGCAGCAGCCACCTGGCACCCCCTGACCGCTCAGTCAGTGGAGCCATTGGGGTTGTTCGGAAAGCTCTGCAGAGGCCCCGAGTCCACAGCTCACGCCTGTGCCCCAGAACCACAGGTTGTCTTTTAGGGATCAAGCCACCCAGTTTGGGAGCTGCCGGCTTAGAGCCAGCTGATGCTCCCTCACTTCCCTGGCTCGGATTGGTGGGGGGTTCGCTGTGCAGCCCACAAGCGTCTGGGCAGGGGGCTGGGAGGCAGTGCCCCCCTCCTCCTGACTGGTCTTCAGGACCCTCTCTGGTTGAGTCACCAGGCAAAAACATGCAGCTTTGACACCATCCAGAAAATGCAAATGTCCTGGGCGTCTAATCCTTCCCTTCCTTTTGGCAACTTAAACCACCCTGAAACATAACCAAGATAGCAAACCCAGTGTGAGTGTTCACGATGGAGTCCCGGCCCCGGCCCCCCCAGTAAAGCCGGCCTCGTGGACTTTGTGCAGCAAAGCAATGCCTCCGGTCAGACTTAGCCTCACCAGGTATGCGTTGACCCCTGACCTCACCAGTCCACATCCGTGCCTCCAAACAGGCCCCGACCTGAGGGGCACCCTCGAACCCTGACTTCCTTCCCAGTCAAGGGCTGTTACCCACCCCCATTCCCCCACCCCCAAAATATTTGGAATGGTCTTTGACTGAAATGAGATTAATCCTCAGTTCCCTGACAGTGTCTTTGGGCATGTGTTTTTATAACCTCCCTTTCAAATGAGAACCATTTGTCGTGGGGAAGCTGGGGAGGCCCAGCCCCAACTGCTGGGCCAGACATCACAGGCACCTGATTGAATGTCAAGGACAGTGCGAGGGGGCAGGGCCGAGGTGAGGGCGGGCTGTAAGCAGTGATAACCTGTCCTTTGCTGGTCTCTGGCCCCAGCCCAAGCCAGTGGCATAAGCCTGAGGCTCCAGGCTCCAACCCCGTCTCTCCCACAAAGCAGCCAAATACCCTTGAGCTGGTGAGCCCTTTAGCCTTTGCCTCTCTGAGCCTTACTTTCCTCATCTGTAAAATGGGAGAGCTGATGGGCCCTACCTCCCAGGTGATATGGCCAGCCCAGTGCCTAGAAGACAGTAGACCCTCGATGTCCAAAGTAGCGTTCGGTGGGAAGGCAAAGTAGCCTTGGCTGGGGTCTTCCAGGGGGCTGCAAATGTCCATCCTAAGTGTGGCTCGACTCCCCCGCCCTTCCAGGCTCACCCTAGGTGAGGGAGGCAACCCTGCATAGAACTTGAGTCGCTGGTGCTTTAATGCCGAGAAAAGACGGAGAAGGTTGAGTTGATAGGGGCCACAGTGCAGTCTCTTCAATTAACCCTGAGCCCTCTGTCGGTGGCCTCCTTCCTCAGCACAGTCTCCCCACCCCACCCCAGGTCCTGTTTGAAGTTTGCAAATCCCCCACTGCCTCCTGCCGACCCTGCTTGCTGAACCAACTACAGACCCTTGGGGCTCAGCTGGGAGGGCTTTATTGGCGGAGAATTTCAATCATGGGTTCTTGGCTCAAACTTGTTGCTTCCCCCAAAATCTCCCCAGCAGTTTGATACTCATGGAACTGAGGCTCAAAGGAGGGACTCTGATGATTTCAGAACTCAGAATTCCACCTGGGCCTGTCGGGGAGTTCACAGCCCCTCCCTTGGAGGAAGGGAGCACAGAGCGACAAGAAAGATGCAGGTTCCTGAGACGATGTGGAGGTACCAGAATTTGTTCACTTTCCAGGAGCTGCTTAGAAACTATTTCCACCTTCAACAGCACCCCTCGCCCAGCACTGCCACTTGTGTACAGGTGTCTGGATCTCCGTGGTGGGAGCCCCCTGTTGGTCTCGGGGCTGGGGAGAGTGGGGGCATCTGAGTGGAAAGCCCCAAACTGTAGAATTGGGCACCAGAGCCACAGAGATGTTCCACTTTTCTGAAGCTGTGTGCCTTTGCCTCTCCAAAGGCCTTCCCCCGGCAGTTTCCAGACCAAGGAGCCCACCCTCTTCCCCGGGAGCCGAGCCAAGAAGGTCCTGGGACAGAGGGCCCCATGTGCCGCTCATTTTTCTCCCCCTCTGGGCAGAGCTGACTCGTTCCGTGCCTCGGAGAGATCTTTGCAATGATGGATAAGCCGTGGCCCCGACTGCCGTGGCCCTGGGGAGAAAAAACATCTTTTGCAGTTTCGTGTAAAGCCTCCCACTTCTCGCTTAATAAGTGCTGAAAGCGGCACAAACAGAGAGACCCCGGGCTTGCCATGACTAACAAGATGACCACATCAGGCAGCCGAGCTGGGGGAGAGGACCGCGCCGGCCGGCCCGGCGTCCCCGGAGCGAGGTGTCCGATTCCGATTCCCTCCCGGGACGCTCCGCCAGCAGCGCTTTGAAGCCGGGCCGAGGCCGCCGCGGAGCTGGGAGCTCGGAGGCGCGGAGCGGAGGGGGGAAAGGGCTGGGGCTCCCTCCTGCACGATGGGCACAGATCGCCCGAGATAAAGGAACCACAGCCTCCGCCAACTTGTGCTGAGTCGCTCTTTTCAAAAGCCCTTTCAGATGGTTTCACTTCTCCGCGCGCGCTTTGTTGAAAGATGTAAAAATTTCAAACCACCACAGAGTAAACATTTCAAAACTCGCTCTTTGCAAAATCAGTGACATTTTCAAAAATCCCTTGAATTCCATCTCCACCCCCTCCGCCCCTTCTTCTGCGCTCTTCGGATTCGAGTGTTTTTCATTAATTTAGAAGCAGTCCAGGTAAAGCTGGTGTTTGCGAGCTGGTGTTTTACGGGCTGGAAGTAGGCTTTGTTATTTAGGAGATGTTTTAGATAAGTCAATGTCTTGTCAAAATCAAGCAGGTTTTCTTTATTAGGGTGAAATCGTAATGAACTCATCTGCTTCTAATATTTATAAAGAGAAGAGAGGCCATTAATTCTACTGCTTGTGAATAAAACCATCTGTGATTTCTTTCCATTTGATGGGTTTTGGTTTTAATATACATTTTTCACAAATAAGCACAGAGATTTTTTGGTGAAAATGTCACATTCAGGATCTCATAAAGAAAGAATGCAAAGAGAGGAAAACGAAATGTTTTGTTAGCTAAGTAATTTCTCACCTTGCAGAGTGGGGAACATTTGAGCCAACTTTAGCACATCAGGTGATAGAATCACCCGTTCAACGCTAATGCAAGCCATGACATGTTACAACCCGAACCGCGTCCGTTTTGAAGTTTGTTTTCCTTCGGGAATTACACAGTTCGTTTAACCTAATCTGTCCTGACACTTGAATTATAATATTATGAGTTTCTTCAGGGAAGTAAAACAGTAGTTGCCTGCTTAAAAGCAAAGAATAAAGTGGGCAAAATGTCAAGGAAAAGGAGCTAATCGAATCACAGTGTCATTCTCTAGAGAAAATACAGTCAAGTTGTATATTTTTTTTCCAGTCGAAATCTTGGACACCTAATGACACATTTCTGTCCAGGAAGAAATTTGAACTCTGAAACCGAACTTGATTAAACCCCAAACTGCTGAGACCTTTTGCCCACTGGGACCGCTCGGGGACTTTGACTTCTGGGTGTCAGAGCTTAATTAAAATATTCATCCAGCTGCTCTCCCCTCGCCAAGGGGGCCCAGAGGAATTAAACCAATAAGCCTAATTCTATTAGTTCACCTGCCTGTGTACACAGAGATGCGGAAGACCATTTACGGGTTCAGAAAAAAAAGCACCAGACCCACCCTGCAGATTCAGCATGGGCCATCACTGCATCAGCGAAACGGTCCCCTAAACAGAGTTCCACGTAACACTCAGGAGTCTCAGCTCCTGGCCCTAAACACATGCAGATTATTTTAAAATTCTCTTTCAAGAAAACAAAAATGCCAAGCAAGTCACTGTAAGGATTTATGAGTGTGTGTTATGATTTATATGTCGTCTATAATAACATGTAACATTTACTGAATTCTCTGTGTCGCTGGGCTGAGCCTTTCCCATTCACGTCTCAAGGAAATCTTCACTTCCACTCTGTGAAGTAAACACCATTACTATCCCCACTTGACAGATGAGAAAACTGAGGCTCCATGAGACGAAGTGGCTTGAAGCCCAGAATTCTCAGACCACAGAGTCTGAGCTCCTAACCCCTAATATAATGATGGCTTTCCTGACATCTTGATCTTTGTTTTAAATTTTAATTATTTTATATCTGCCCTACATACACACAGTATAAAATTCAGAAGGTAGTGAGGCTGTAAAGGGGAAAGTCAGCCTTGCTCTCACCCTTCCTCAGTCCCTTCCACAAAGCAGTCTCTTTGGACAGTTTCTAATGTCTCCTTCCAGAGTTGAGGCTTACTCCAACAAATATGTGTATATTTCCTTCTTAAAAAACACATATGGGGACTTCCCTGGCGGTCCAGTGGTTAAGAATCCACGCTTCCACTGCAAGGGGTGTGGGTTCGATCCCTGGTCAGGGAACTAAGATCCCACATGCCGCACGGCCAACAACAAAAAAAAAAATTTTTTTTAATAAATAAAAATTTAAAACCACATACGGAGCATAGCAGGTACATAATTCTGTAGCTTGCTTTTTTCATTTCCTAATACATCTTGGAGAGTTCTCCATCTCATGCCTTTTAAGACGGCAATGCCATAGCACAGGAAACTATATTCAATATCTTGTAATAGGGCTTCCCTGGTGGCGAGGTGGTTGAGAGTCTGCCTGCCAATGCAGGGGACATGGGTTCGAGCCCTGGTCTGGGAGGATCCCACACGCTGCGGAGCAACTAGGCCCATGAGCCACAACTACTGAGCCTGCGCGTCTGGAGCTTGTGCTCCGCCACAAGAGAGACCGCAACAGTGAGAGGCCTGCGCACCGCGATGAAGAGTGGCCCCCACTTGCCGCAACTAGAGGCACAGAAACGAAGACCCAACACAGCCAAAAATAAAAATAAAATTTTTTTAAAAATTATAAAATACCTTGTAATAGCCTATAATGGAAAAGAATCTGAAAAAGAATATATGTGTGTATATATATACACACACACATACGTATGCACATGTATGTATAACAGAATCACTTTGCTGTACACCTGAAACACACTATAAATCAACTATACTTCAGTAAAAAATCAATTTTATAAAAAAGACTGCACGCCATTCTATTCAGTAGATTTAGTAGACTGAACCATACGAGAGTGTCAGTATTCAGCACTGTTTATAGGTACCCTTGGCACCTATAAACAGTGCTGTGCTGGATGACCTTTCACACACTGACAGGTACCATCTATAGGACAGACTCCTAGAAGTGCCACTATCTGCAAAGTGGCCACATTGGCTAATTTCCGAAGCCCATGTCATCCCCACATTTGTAATCCCACAGCCTAACTAGAGATGCCCCCCGCATCTCATGAACGTAACCGCAGGTCTGGGGCCCCCCAGATCACTGTGGAAACAAATGTTTTCCACCAAACACAAACTCCCTTCCTGCTGGCTGTATTTGTCAGCCAGGGAATGAGACATTTCCCCATGATCAATACAAATGGAATAGAAACCTAGCCCAGGCAGCAGCAAGATGTGGTTTTTCAATAAGGAGACCTCCAGAGGATACTGCATATTCCTATGACAACAGCCGACAGACCTCGATTTTTAGCGTCAGAACCTGTTTAATGCGAAGGCCTGCGGCTGGGGCCTGGCGGAGCACTGGGTGGGTTGTCTTGGGCTGGAACCAGGCTGGTCCTTCAAGGCTGCTGCAGAAACCAGCCGCCACTCTTGCGGACCACCTGTTCACAAAGGCGGCTGCATTTGCCAGCTGGGCTGCCGTGGAGGCTGCATGGCTGGCCGGCCAGAGGTGATCTACAGCCACGGACCTGGTTATTTACAGCTCGCCTGTGGTCCTCAATGCCCGGGCATCTCTAGGATGATGGCAGTTTGCCTTTAAAAGGACCAGGTACCTGGCAGAGGTGGCAACGAACATGATTGACTATTGACAGTCTTTTTCTTATTATAAATTCATCTGGTAACAGAGCAAGTCAAAGAGACACTCTGAGTTGGTTGCTATTTGAAAAGACTTGAGAAGGGCCAGCTGCGAACTGTCCAGGACAAACAAGGATGTTCTAAAAACACGATTCTTGCCCAAATAAGCTAGATGCCTCTGAGTTTCGTCTCTTGATTCTTCTGCCTCTTTTAAAATTATCTGCTGATACAGACCAGGGCTGAGAAAGACAGCAGAAACAGGAAGACAGCTGGCGTTTAAGAGAGATGGGATCGGCAGTGATTTATTCCAAGGATTTGATATTTTAAGTTATTGTTGTTGTTATGTGTGTGCAATAAATCATGTTTTAAAGTATCTGTTGATAGAGTGTTTTATTCTTTAAAAAATTTTTTTTTCTTTCAAGTGGATGGATTTTTTTTAGCTGAATTCCCAGGTTTTATGAAAAGATGTGACAATAAGTAAGAATGGGTCAATAAATTTTTCCACTGGGAAATTTTGCCACCCAATTTTATCACCTAGAAAAGGTCTTGTCCTTTAAAAAATTAGAAGAAGAAGGGGGGCCTTGGATGGTATTGCTTAAAATACTTTGTTTGAATTTATGTAAATGTATTTAGTCCTTTGGCTTCTTAACCACTGAATTCACATTTTTGAATTTTAAATACCATGATGGGCTCCCTGAGTTTCAAACAGCGACTCTCAAAGCTGCATCTACCAAAGCCCTTGAAACCTGGGTATAGTGGTCCCCCAAGGAAGGTCTTGGGGGATGATTACAACATTCCTTTCTGCGACACAATAACGCCCCGCTCGTGGACACTCTCGGACCCTCTGCTGAAAGTAGCTGACTGGGCCGAGGCTTAAAACTAATCTTGTCCTCGGCTCCCCGGCAAGAGGTCAGGAGGTGAGTCTTTCAGAATATGATCTCCGGCAGGATCTGAAGGGCTCTGAGAATATAACAAGTTGTAAAAGGGCGGGGGAACGGGGAGAGAGAAAGAGGAAAAGAATAAAAGCAAAATTAAATTTTTACAATTAAGTATATTCCTTTTTTTTTATTTAGTTAATTTCCAGCTGCTCACGTTTATTGCACATTAATTATGCATACAGCTTTTGTGCAACTTAAAACGTGAAGAATGTGATCCTTATTCTTTTATGGAGGATCCGACTGCCACGCTGGAGGCCCTGCCAGAGAAGCTTCAGGTCAGATGGGGCAGGAGCTGCCAACAGCCAGAGGCCCAGACAGTGCTCTCCAATCCCCCACCCTCGACTTTCTTAAAAGCGTTTCCTACAGCAGGGGTGATGACCGTGGGCCCTGGAGGGTCCAAATCTAGGGAAAGGATCCCAAACGAGCTCCCCTTGGCTTGTCTTGACCACAACATCTATTTCAAAGCCACTGGCCAGACCTGGGGCCAAAACACAACGTGACGAACAAGGGGTGTTACCTTCCTTCAAGTCCCCACCCCACATGCCAAAGGAAGCAGAGGAGGCAGCAGCCCAAGGTGGGAGACCCTTCCCCTAGTCCCACCCAACCCCAGCACCAGCCTCAGTGCCCGCACCAGTGGCCTCAGGAAGGGACTGGCAGGTGGCTCTCTGCCAGAACGCTCTGTGACACCAGAGAGGGCCACAGCCTCTCTGTGCCCTGTCAGCGACTGCGCAGAAAACCCTCTGGATGCCGGCAGGCCCCGCGCCTCTCTTCCTGCCCCCATTTTGGCCTCCCAAGCCCAGAAACCCCCAAAGAAGAGCCCACCGCCCGAATAGAGGTGGGGATTCATCACTTGGTACGTCCACCGGGTGGGGCTCAGAAGCCCCTTCACCCGCTGACCAGACCTGGGCCAAGAGCATAGATGCAGGGGCCCCAGGCCCCTAACTCCAGGAGGGAGAGACCCTGGGGGCTGAAAGTCGCCACGTTTGGCCAGGACCCCCGGGCTCTTCTCAGAGCAGGGCTCCCTGTGTCCTCGGAAGCTTTACTTCCTCCCCAGCCTGAGGGCAGCTGCCGAATCACCTCGAGGATGCCCACCCTGAGCCAGCGGGGCAGGGCTGTCCCCCTACTTCCGGCCTGGGTTCCAAGCAGACTCAGGACCCTAGCCAGCCACACTCTCACTGCTGGGCGGCTCGGGTAACAGGGCTTCCTCTCTCTGATCCCCAATTCCTCATCTGAAAGGGGGGATCAGACTGGACACAGGGCCGCCCTGGGGTTGGGTGGAATATGGCCTCCAAAGCACCCAGCCCAGGGAGAGCACCCAGGAAACAGGAGCTCACAGCAGCCCCAGGGTAAGCGTGGAGATCCCATTTCACAGTTGAGGAAACTGAGGCTTTTGGAGGGAAGCCCCCCCCCCCCACCCAGTCTCAGTGGCAGGGCCAGCTGCGTGACAGCTCCCAGTGTCCTCCTCCTGGGTCCCGCTGCCCTCAGCTCACGAGGGGTTGGAACCTCTACCCCTCCATCCACTGTGGGTGGAGAGGAGGGGAGAGGAAAGGAAACACACACTCCGTCCCTCTCTCCCTCGGCCGGCTCTCATGGAGGGTTTGCCAGGGGCTGTCCACACCCTGCACGGCCTCTCGTCCCTGCTCCCTCCATTTACAACCACAAACTGGCTACCCAGTGCCGGCCTGGGGAACAAAGGCTGCAGGCGCGGCCCGGCCAAGAGGCCCACAAGGCGGCCCGGGAAGTGCGCGGCTCCCACCACAGCCAGACAAACATCAGCAGGTGAAGGCCGGGCCCCAGGACAAGGCGCCCGCAGGCCACGCTGGCCCCTGACCCGTGCATGGGAGGGGGCTTTGGGCCTGGGCTGCCTCCTCCTTTTCTGTTGTTTTAATAAAAACTGCTCTCTACTTGGATAAACTGGAAACCGTGCCTCCCGCCCTTCTTTTCCAGACTCCCCACCCCGTCCGGCAGGGACTCGGTGACAAACTTTAAAATAAAATTGTCATCATAAAAGAAGTCAACCGCACATACTAATAAACAACACGCTTAACATTTATTACTCTGCCTTCTGACAAACTAAAATGTGAAAACATGCCAAAATTCGGGTTTCATAAAACAATTTTTCATCAAGTTCTTTCCTTTGACAAAATGCCTCTGTTTCATTCCTGGCTGGCGAGACTCACTTCAAACAGAAACGTTTCCAGAAACGGGTCTCGGGTCTGACGCTCCCAAGCATCTTCAGCTCTCTGAGACTTTGCCTGACTGACCACGCTGTGGGCTCTGCTAACATGCGAGGAGAGGGGGGCACCATCGTTCTGAAACAGAACCTTAACAAACCGGCCAGTCACAGGCACCGAAACCCCGCCATTTTATTGCGGTAAAATACATAATATTTCTCTAACCATAATCCTAACCGTTTTAAGTGTGCCGTTCAGTAGCATTAAGTACACTCACATGGTTGTACAACCATCACCTGCATCCATCTCCAGAACCCTTTGCATCTCGCAAAACTGAAATTCTGTCCCCATTAAACCACAGCTCCCCATTTCCCCCTCCCACCAGCAGCCCCTGCAGCCACCACTCTTACTTTTTGTCTCTGTGAATCTGGCTGCTCTAAGTACCTCACATAAGTGACATCATACAGTTATTGTCCTTTGGTGACTGGCTTATTGCACTGAGCTAACAACCTCCAGGTTCCTCCATGCTATAGCCTGTGTCAGGATTTCCTTCCTCTTTAAGACTGAATACTATTCCATCATATTCCACCCAAACTCTCCTAACGTCACACACACAGGTACAAGATGCTTCCCCTGGGGCCTCACAGCACATGGAGAGGCACCACATCGCACCCTGACCCCAGATGTTTCGATGGTCCCGAGGAAACTGGAGATTTGGGGGTACCCCAGTCAGCCCAGGTCTCAGAGATTCAAACAGCTCCAGTCTGTCTGCCAGGCAAGCCCCCACTCTCCCCACATGCCTCCCTCCTCTGGGCAAGGAAGGAGCCGGAAGGACAGACCCCTCTGTACTCTGGAGCATAAGGGGGGATTCAGGGATGCGCTGTTGCCGAGGATGCATTCAATCAACAAACACCTCGAAAGCACCCACTCTGCTCTGCTCTCATGGAACTCACGGGCTTTGTCACCAGAGTGCCATCCCCTCCTCCTCCAGCTGCCCTGGATAGAGATTGAAACCAAAGGAAGCTTTTAAAATAACACTCTGCCAGGCCCCTTGTTTTTCTGAGGTACCAGCGCTTGATTTTTAACTAATTATCAAAATCCCTCCCTCTCAAATTACTGTTAATTTACTTCACGTGGTAATGGTGTTACAGTTACCAAGAACGTCCTTATTCTTAGAAAATGCACACTGAAGCATTTAGGGATGGCATACGGAATTTACTTTCAAACTTATGACAAAAAATACACAGATACAGATATGTGTATACATAGATAAAGCAGGTACAGTAAAAAGTTCGCTTGTGTTGAATCTAGGAGGTGGGTATGTGGGCATTCCTTGGACTGGTCTCACGATTTTTCTACGTATTTGTAATAAAAAGTTCTATGTATTTGAATATATTTGTAACAAAAAAACCCAAACAACCCAATTGAAAAATGGGCAGACCTAAACAGATATTTCTCTAAAGAAGACATACAGATGGCCAACAGGCACATGAAAAGATGCTTAACATCACTAATGATTAGAAAAATGCAAATCAAAATGACAATGAGGTACCACCGCACACCCGTCAGAATAGCCATCATTTGAAAATCTGCAGATAACAAATGCTGGAGAGGGTATGGAGAAAAGGGAATCCTCCTACACTGTTGACGGGAATGTAAATTAGTGCCGTCACTATCGAAAATAGCATCGGGGTTCCGCAAAAAATTAAAATTAGAGTTGCCATATGATCCAGCGATCCCACTCCTGGGCATATATCTAGACAAAACTATAATTCAAAAAGATACATGCACCTCAGTGTTCATTGTAGCACTATTTACAATAGCCAAGACATAGAAACAACCTAAATGTCCATTGATGGACAAATGGATAAAGATGTGGTATATATATACACAATGGAATACTACTCAGCCATAAAAAAGAATGAAATAATACCATTTGCAGCAACATGGATGGACCTAGAGATTCTAATACTAAGTATGTCAGAAAGAGAAAGACAAATACCATATGCTATCACTTATATGTGGAATCTAAAATATGACACAAATGAACTTATCTAAGAAACAGACTCACAGACATAGAGAATGGACTGTGGTTACCAAGGGGGAGGGATGGATTGGGAGTTTGGGATTAGCAGATGCAAACATATATAGAATGGATAAAAAACAAGGTCCTACTGTATAGCACAGGGAACTACATTCAATATACTGTGATAAACCATAATGGAAAAGAATAGGAAAAAAACGTATATATATGTATAACTGAATCACTTCGCTCTACACCAGAAATTAACATCGTATAATAAATACACTTCAATAAGTTTTTTAAAATGTTGGGGGAAAGTCCTCTGCTCTCATCATGCCCCTCCCTTTATCGCTGTTTCCCTCTGCACCCTCTTACCACAAATGTGACCCAGAGGTCCAAGAGGGCACGTCAATGATGGGACGTGGAAAGAACACTCCGCCAGGGGCTCCAGCAGGAA
>NW_006799611.1:665870-674824 GCF_000442215.2 Lipotes vexillifer
GCAGGAATTCTCAACTCTCCAGCTCCTAATGGAGGCGTCACGTGGCTCCGCCCACAAACTGCGGGTCCAGGTGGGAGCGCGAAGCAGCAGGAGCACCACTGCCCCGACACACACCATCCCTAGGGACCCACAGGGACCAGGGGAGGGCTGCCACCCCACCCTGCAAGGCTCTGTCCCCAGCTCTCGCTTGGGGTGTGGCTGCACTCTGGGGCGTCCCGATCCACCGTGGAGCGTGTGGCCCAGAACCCACTGCTGATCAGAATCAGAAACCACCACCCCTCCTCCTTGAACACAGAAACCGCATCCACCTCACTGGCCACTGTGCCCCCGGCGCCAGCCCAGGGCCTGGCACAAAGTGGGTGCCTGATGGAATGAGTCAAGGCTTACAAGGTTCTCTTTTCACAAGTTAGACAAAAGTTAAGGTCCTTGCTCACAGCCCAGCGGACCACAGAGATCAAGAGTGACTGGCCGCGGCGATAGGGTCATTGGGCACAGCTGCCGCCCGTCTTCTGGGCAGCAGCGGCTGAGGACGAGCAGGCAGCGGGCCCGAGGCGCCCTGATGGGAAAGTCTCAAGGGCAGGCGGCTGGGATCAGGGCAGGGGGGCAGGAAGGTGGGGGTGGGACGACAGGCCACCAGGCCAGGGACAAGTCTGACCCTGAAGTGCAGGCGAGCCTCTCCGGAGCTGCCTTTGAAAGCAGGACCTGTCTTGTGTGAAGGCCCTGGGAGGGGACAGTCTCTCTCCGGCCACTCACCATCTGCCGTCCAGAAAGGGGGCTTTCCTCCCTGATAAGGAGGAACCACCTGAGAGGGCATTTTCTTCTAATCAGAGATCAAAGCCAAGTCCCACTGGCTGGGGGTCCTCTTCTCTCCTCCTGCTTCAGGGTGCCTGGTTCAAGGCTCGCCCCTTCCAGAGCCACTGCCCGGGGCAACCTCTGGACACCTGGGGGAGGCTGCACCTCAGAGCTGGGGTCTTGCTAACATTATGACGGTGGTCTTACTGAAAGCCCAGTCATGGGTAAGAAGAAATGAGGGAGGGTCTATGCACCCAGAAAACTGGTGTGTTCAAGGGGCTCAAGGGCCAGCTGAGGCTCCCGCCCCTTCAGGAAGGCCAGTGGTTAAGAGCTGGGCCATGGGGTGACAGATCCAGTCCCATCCTGCCTCTGACCAGTAGGCCACTGAACTCGGAGCCTCCTTTTGCCCCTCTGTAAAAGGGGCACAGTATCATCCTTGTCAAACATTTGGCTCGGTGCCCAGCAGAGTGAGCTCTCAGTAAGCAGACAACATTATCTTTGCTGCTGCTGCTGTTATTAACCAGTGTTCGCTCACCATGCCAGCAACCCCCGTGGCTGCTAAGAAGCATTTTAGGTGATTTGTTTTGCTGGCGGCCAGCAGACCCGGTGTGGCGGGCAAGCAGTTCTGAATATCAAGCCCAGCAAAGTCCCCTCCTCTCCCCCAGCCCGTGGCCTGGGCCAGCATCCCCACTCCAGGGCCTGCCACCTCCCTGCCCTTCCCAGGACATGGGATGGCCTGTGTCCCCTGAGGACAGAGGCCAGGGACTTTGGCCCCCTCTGTCATGAAAGAGCAAAACCACCGCAGGGTTCAAAAGGAAAAGAGGAAAACCTGGTAACTCGACCCAGACGGTCCATCCGCTTTATCAAAGCTGAGTCCAGGGAGCAGTGTTCCCACCAGGAGAGGCCACAGCCTCATTAGGGAGCTCTGGGGACGATGAAAAAGCCCGGCCGCAGCGCACATCCCTAGGACAATTAGGCCTTGTCCCCTCCCCGCCCCCCCACCCCCGCCTTCAAAGGCAATCTGTGTGTGTGTGTGTGTGTGTGTGTGTGTACACGTGCATGTGTGTGCTGTCTTTTTGATTCTGTTTCTCGCTCTCTCCCTCCTTTCCACCTACCCTCTCACTACTCCCAGCACCAAGCGATTCTGCATGCTGTTACCAATCCATCCTCTGCCCACTGGGTACCCACACATGTTCCATACCAGAAAAGAACTCCCCCCACCCCCAGAGACCCTGCTTTCATGTCCTTGGAACTGGCCTCAAGACGCTGCCCCCAGACACCCAGCTCAGCCAAAAGATGGGAACGGTGCGATCACTTCCGTGGATTCCTCCTCCTGGACTCCAGCTCTCCCAGCCTCCGGGACAGAATGCAAACTATTCCCCCAGAGCAAACTCCCAGCTCCGGTTTCCGGATGCCTCCCTCCACGCAGCAGTCTGAGCCTGAGCAGAGATTCTTCTCCAGATCCCCACGAGCACCTCCCCCGCCTCTTCCCATGGAATGTTCCTTACGCACTGGCAGGAGTCCTAAGCAGGGACAGTAACACATTCCTCTGTACCCGAGAGGCATCCTGCTGTCAGGAGACACGGACTCGTGTTTGGAATGCCACCCCAAATAGACCCAGGCCCCGAGCACGACACGGGCCTCCCCAGTGCTGCCAAGCCCGCCGCCGGCCGCCCAGGCCCCTAGCACCGTGGGACTTTCCTGTAACCCACAACGCCACTTGGGAGATGCTGATTCTGACATCAGGCAATTATTTGAGGGGAATCAGCATGTTGCTTTAAGCGAGAAGGCAAATTCTAGGGGCTTGCTTTTCTCATAACACCAGAGGAAGCGGGCGCAATGTTTGCAAAATTAGAAACAGCCTCGGGTCTCAGGCCCTCGCTGATGGCACCCAGGTATTAATCCATTAAGGCAATCAAAAGGGCTTAAATAAAAGTCTGAAGGCTGCAATATACATGTCCATGAACAAGCAGTAAAACTTCCTGAAAAGGTGATTTCAAAGCCATATTGCCCACGCTTGGCAAATTGCATATTTAATTATTTTGTCAGTCCTACTCTCTCCTCTAATCTTTGGGGAAAATGCCTTTGGACATACGAAACCAGTTAGGATAATTAAGGTATGATGGAATTAGGTGTCGGCTGATTTCTCAGAAAGATGGCATCCTCTAACCTGGTATGAGATGTGTGCAGGCCCCAAAAGGCAGTAACGTTGGTAATGTCTGCCTTTCTATAGAAAGATCAAAGGTCTTTTGCCCCTTTCAAGATGTTTGTAGAATTTGTCTCCCAATTATCCCACATTTGCGCGCTGGGACATCCTAGTTAACTCTTTGATGGCACCTCTGGAATTGGGCCGTAATTGACATCAAGCCGCACTTTCCGGCTCCAGGCTCCGGGCCAAGATTCCGATCTGAGCTCTATGATCCCAAAGGGAAGAGGATGGATGGGAGCTGGAAAGGGGGTGCAGGCTGAGGTTTGGGTCCCTTGGGTTTCAGCCAGGCTCTTTGCTCAGTGAAGCAGAACTCTCCCATGGTTCAGACTTGGCAAAGGGAGTGTAGGTAAACTCCCCTGCTCTCATTCTGGTGTGAATTAGGACTAGGATATTGTCTTTGCAAGATTTTGCCATCTTTAGAGCAGACCCCGACTGCCTTCGGATACCATTCTAGAAAAGAAATACACTGAATACATTATTTTCCCATATTGGAATATTTCTCCTGGTCCGGGAAGATGTTTAAAAAAAAAAGAAAAGAAAAGAAAAAGAAAAAGCCATCAAATATTTGGAAAAAGTGAGAAAAAGCCATCAAGATTTGATGTTTTAGTTATGGCATCTTGAAACTAAATGTGATCAGGTTTGCAAGCCAAGGTATAAAGTCAGATGTCAAAAAATTTTAACGAAAATCTAACATAAAGACATTTTTCTGTGTGTTTTACTTGCTTTTTATCTGTTTCCCTTTTTTTTCTGTGTTCTGTTGATCTTTCTTGACTCTGCAAATATTTTTTCCTGATTGCTTAGTTCAGATAATGTCTTTAACATCTTTCTGTTAGCTTAAGAAAGAGAAGGAGTGGGAAAGAAAAAGAAAGACCTTTCTAAGTCTCTTTATATGCAAAGGCAATGGCCCTTTTGGAAATAATTTTTTAAAAAAGACCTCAACAATTTGAAAAATGAAATACCATAGATCCCAAGAATCATATTCCAAGAGCTGGCCAGAGAACATTTGCTGGTATTTTGTCTTTTTCCTTCCTTCCATTTTACGTCTTAAAAACATCCACCTGTGTCCTAGCAAGTTTTAAATCAAGGAGATGAGCTTCCAGAAACATCAGAGGGAAAAGTTTGCCTTTTACACCGTCGGCTGTTTTCCATATTCTTCCAGAGAAACAGGAGATCACAGAAGCAGCTTGCCCGGCACTGCCGTATCCTCCACAAACGGCAAACTCAAAAACGCCTCATTTCCCTGATAAATAACTCACATAGTGAGGGAGCCCTCCAAGCCTCCTCCAAAAATATATACCGAAAGAAAAATATCGCAAGAAAATGCATTTTCTGTTCTTTGCAACAGTAAAGGAGCGATTACGGCCTCTGGCATCTCCGAATGGTGAGAGCAGTGCCTCCAGCCCGGGTTCCTGCTGCCAGAGAAACGCCTGGAAGGTTCTTCCCAGGACGGCACAGCAGTCCCAACTGGGGAAGGGGCCCTGGGTAGAGTTGTCAGATTTAGCAAATAAAAATACAGGATGCACCATTCGATAGGAATTTCAGGTAAACGAGAAATAATTTTTTTTTTAGTGTAAGTCTGTCCCAAATATTGCGTTGGACACACTTATACTAGAACATTATTCCTTGTTATCTGAAATTCCAGTTGGATGGAGTGCCCTATATTTGATCGAACAACCCTAGCCCTGGGCTCCAGAAGGGGTCAAGGAAGCCGAGCAGGGACATCCTAGTTTTCCATCCAGAAGCAGAATCAAATCATCAAGAAAACAATGCTTCAGCTGGGGCTGGAACAATGCTTGGCCACCGTCTGGCCGTGACTCCACAGACCTGTTCCATTCTCTCTCTCTGTACCCTGGTTTTCCTATCATGAGTTGGCGATTGGGGTGAGGTCTGCAGCTCTGCACCAGCCCTGAACGTGGCTTTCTGGGGTCTCTCCCGCCCCTCCCTTCCCAAGACCCCCAAGTCAGTGGCCCTGGCCCTGGCCCTGATGCGAGGGAGGAAGTGCCGGGCTGGGTCACCCTGTGAGCAGACAGAGCCTATGCTTAGAGCACCGGCTGAACACAGACACCTAGATATTTTAGTTGGATTTTTAAAGCACCAAAGTATTCACTGTGGGTAGAACTGGGACTTTGCAGGCCTTCCTCACCCTCACTTTACAGTTTAGTACTTTACAGTTTATTTTGATGAGCTACGAGATTGGGGGCTTCATGTTGGGGGGCTTTGGCCACTAAAGGTCTCGCCTCCTGGGACCAGCTGTCCCCAGCCTGTGGGGGCCCAGGCCTCCAAGACGTGGGTCTCCCCGGAACCCTGACTGTTTAGCCTCAGAGGCTCCCGTCCAAGGCTTGAGGCCCCAGACCGCTGGCCCTGCTACTGGAGCAGTGGGGCTTCTGGCCCACGAGGCAGGGCTGGGTGGGAGGGGGTGGTGGATTCATTCAAATCATGTTGTAGAGTGGGGGGGCGGGTGGTCAGTGTATCAGGACTAACTTTCTGAGTTCTGGCTCTCTCTGGCCCCCAGGCCCTAGTTCGGAGCTGCCATCCTGTTTCTTACAGCTCCTCAAAGCCCGACCCCTCCCCTCAGCCAGTTCTTCCTGCTATCCCCCCTGATTCTCTCCTGCTGTAGAAGTTCTTCTGGCTCTGCCGGGCCTCCAGGGAGACAGAGAACAGCTGGTCAGCATCTGGTGCTCTCCATTAGCCGGGGCCCCGGCCCCCTGGGCCTTCCGCTCCCCAGGCGCAGTGACCCTGCTTCCTCTAAACTTTTGGCTGGGTCCCGTGCTCCGGGCCTTTCATCATGTCCATCGCCGCCTCTGAAGCTGCTCCAGGCTCCCTGGACCTCCTATGGCTTCTGCTGGCCCGGGTCAGGCGGACTAGTGGGAGTCGGGGCAGGGGGTGAATGACCCTCTCTCCTCCCAGCACAGAGAAGTCGGGGGGGTGGGGTCAGCCGTGTCCGGGGGACGGAGGCAGAGGTCAGGGCCCTGCCAGGTTGGTTTCCCCACTGTTAGGTGAGCCTCAGCTTGTGGTCTGCAAGCTGGGCAGCCTGTGCCCTCCCTTGAAGGTCTGATGGGAGGATGCCTGCAGGTGATACGGGTAGGGTCCTCTGCTTCTGTTCCCAAACTCTCTTTCTCCACTGGGTGACTTTGGGTCAGTAACCTCACTTCTTAAACCTGAGTTTCCTGGCACACAAAGGAGTAGTTAAGATTCCAGAGGTAAGCCCCTGTCCTCTGGGGCTTGGCCCTGACCCACAGCAAGACCTCAGGACCTGTATTATCATGGGATAATATTATTAGCAGTGACGGGATGTTATCGTTATCTTCCCAGACAAGGAATGTGCACATCCCAAGGCTCAGCTGTCCAGGCCCTGCTCTACCTCCCTCCCGGCTCCGGATCCGGAGACTGTGAGATTCTGCACAGCCCCCTGGCTGGGGAGGGGGGGCCTGCGTTAAGTGTTCCTCCTCAGGGCTTTCAGAAAGATCTGGATTATCTCCTCTTTCCAGAAGCCTCTGTGGCCCCAGTGTGTTGTCTCTGCTGAATCCAGCAGCCGCTCTCCCTAGCGTGGGTGGCTTCCCTGGGTGGGGGCATGCGTGCACCAAGCCATATGGACAGACCTCAGGTCATGTCCCTACCACCACCATGGAAGTGCCCCAGAAATGCCAGTTATTAAGTGTCCAGAAGCAACACACACCCTTTGATTTAGGGATGAGCTCAGCATCCAGACCTCTGGTCCTCAGAGGCACCTCATCCTGGAAGAGGCTGCAGATCCATGTCGGGCCCCCATCTCTCTCCCCTGGGCCTCCGTGACCCCCCAGGAGCCTAGGGCTGACTCTCCAGTTCACATCGAGGTTAAGAAAAAGCCACTGGCCGCATCCCTGCTCCCTCAGCCACAAGGCATCATATCTGCCCATAACCCAGCACATAGCTTGCGATTAATTTGGTGATCATGACATAGAAAGAACCCCGGAGACTAGAGAGATATTTATTAAATGCAAACTTCTAATTAATTCGTAGAATGCAGATGAAAACTACTCCTTAAGTAAGCTTTTTTTTCTAGTGACTGAGCTACCACCTATTTTTCTAGCAACTATTTTTAACATCCCAAAAACCGCCCTGAAGATATGCAAAACACATTTCCTATGAATCGCACTCAAGAGAGGCAAGCTCTCTTTTCTCTCTGTCTCAGTTACTAAGAAAATGGGAAGTCAAATTTATTGATGGTCACATTTCCACAGTAGATCCTAACGTGAGTGACTCTCTCACAGCAAACAAGGACAGGAAACCAAGAAATCAACCAGAGAACAGCCTTCAACGTCTTTGTGGATTTGCCATGCCTGCCAAGGTGTGTGGGTTCCAGGGAGGAATCCTCCCAGTGTCAAGCGGCAGCAGCGAGGCCCCGGCCCCCCACCCCCACCCCCAGGGCTCTGTGAGTGGCTCGGATGGAATCTAGGGCCCTGAGAACTTACCTGCAGGCGTCCGAGGGGCAGGTCGGTCTCAGGAGCTGCCGGTGCCAGGGCTGGCCCGGGGAAGGTGGAGGAGCTGCGTGTGGAGGCCCTCTGTGGACAGGTGCACAGGCCCATCTCACTCCCAGGCTACCTGCGGTTTAGTGGACATTTATTGGAAGCCCACGCAACCTCATGAAGCATCTGCAGGCAATAAAACCCCTCACATGTGTGAGGCCTTGAGGAAATTAACGGCTCCTCCCGGGGGATGCATATTTTGTGAAGATGTTTATTACAGATGAAGGGCTCCCGGGGTGGAACATTAACAAGTTGTAGAGTGATAAAAGGATTTTTATCCTTTTTCAGTGACAGGAGTAGGAAGAAGGCTTTAACAGAATCTATAAAAGACCCACTTCCTAATGAATTTTCTTAACTCTTTATTAATAGCGTCAGCTGGGTGGAGTCAGGGTCCTTGGACTGCTGGACAAGGGGAGTGGGGCAGAATGGGGGCTGCAGGACCTGGATGTTGGACAGAGGATGCACAAGAAGGATGTAGGTGGGAATTCCAGGCACAGAAGGCCATCGGAGAGCCCGGGCACATGGGCAATGCTTTCTGCCCCAGGAAACTCATTTGGAGGCCCCTCCAGGGGTTGCGGTGAGTCAGGCCAGAAAGCAGGTTCCAAGCCCCTCTTTTTAACCCCCTGTTCCCCACTCCAGCCTGCAGGCCATTACTGAGATGAAAGCCCAGAGAATGCCTTTGGACCACGACTGAGGAACCTAATTGAATTATATGAACGCAGTTAAACGTCTGCTTCAGAGAGGCAGGGCTCACTTTCAAGACTGGATGCTTCAGGAGTTAATAGGCTATTTGAACAATATAGGCCGAGAGCCGAACACAGGTGGGCTGTGTTAATAACTTTATTTAGACCCACTTTTTTTTCCCCCCTTTGAGGCGCACAAGCCTTCCATTAATGCATTCATTAGAGTTTATGGCGGGGCTCTGGTTTTCTCCTAATGACACTGTCCAGACCCGGCTCCCCAGCTAATTGAGGCCAGCTGCCTGGCTGCCCCGCCCCGGCCTCGGGACCCAGTGTCACCAGGATTAGCTGCTGGGGCTGGAGCTGGACCTGGGCCTGAGTAGGGGTGGGGATGATAGCAGTTGAGGGAGGGAACCCTACTGCTCGCCCCCTCACTATAGCTGCAGGGGAGGAGGGGGTCAAGGGAGCCTGTGTTTCTGGAGGCCACCCCAGCCCCGCCCAGATGGGTGGGCTTCCATCTCCACATCTCTTCATCAGGGCGATGTTGCCTCCACTCCTGCCCCCTCCTGGCCCTTCTCCCCACCGCAGTCACACTGATGTTCCAAGAGGCCAACCTGATGCCACCAGGCCCTGCTGAGCAGTTTGCTGTGGCTCCCCAGGGCCCTCAGAGAAAAGTTCAGACTCTGTCTTGGCATTCGACATCCTTCTAGTTGCCTTCACTCTCATCTCTCATCCCTCCTCTGCTTGCGTGGACCAGCAGCCAGGAAT
>NW_006799611.1:674971-709762 GCF_000442215.2 Lipotes vexillifer
GGAATGCCTCCCCCTATTCCTCATGGACCCCCATTCTCTCAATTCTGCCAGACTTAGTTCAAATGCAACCTCTTCCAGGAAGTCTTCCTTTTCTGCCTGGATCAGAATCCTATGAATGTGTATATGTCTTGTCACTGACCAACTCCCCCTACTAGAACATGAATACCTTGAGGAGAGGATATATGTTCATTATTATTACTAAAATAACTATAACACACTAGTGGTTCCCACTTGTCAACCATTTGCTGTATGTCAGGTACTTTACAAGCATTAACTCATGAACTCTCCACAGCACCCCAGGAGATACGTTTTATTGTCCCCATTTTACAGATGAGGAAACTGAGGCTCGAGGACAGGAAGTTACTTGCTCAAGAATACCCAAATCTCCCATTCACCAGCTGGGTGACCTCACTTCACCTCCCCGACCACAGCAACGACGTCATGGGATTGTAGCAGCCGTGTGCTGGAACTGATTCAGACCAGCTTACAAGAGCTGCTTGTTAAATTTTCAGGAATTAATTTTGTAAGGTGGTCATTAGAAACAGCCATTGTTAAAAATTAAATTAGGTAAACTTACAATTAAATAAGCAATATTAACATTAAAGGTAATAAATACTCCAAACCTGTCAATTCCTATAAAATCACTTCATTTTACTCTCATCAATGCCCTGGAGGTTGTCTGAGTCTATTGTATCTGTGGTGGAAATTCCACATGATGCTGTGCCACTGCCCATCTCTTCAAATTCCACCTCCCATAACATGGTGTCTGTCACTTGAAATCAACCATGGTTGAAATATTTACATCATGGAAATTGGCAAACTCTACAAATCAGGGTTTATACGGTTTTTCTCCAGAGAGCTGGTTGGGAGACCTGTACCAGCACACCACTGGATTATAGAGAAGGGTCAATAAAGAAATCACTCTGAGCACAGTGCCTGGTACATACTAAGTGCTCAATTAAAGTTCACTTAGACGAAGATTGAGTGGGGATGATGGCAACAATGATGTCATGTTCCCCGTGTTCCAAGCCCAAAACCTCTATTCAGCCCAGGCCTCTCTCCTGAGCTCTAGACCCACCTGGCCCCAGCTTCCCAGACACCTCCACTAGGTTGCCCAAGAGCGCCTTGGACTTGACACCCCCAGAACAGAATCTCCCCTCTGGGACTCCCCAGCTCAGTGAGGGGCAAGGCATCATCAGTTTCGCCTTCTCCCTGCCTCCCTCCCCCTGAACCAACCCTTCACCCCTACTCCTTACCTGCACTGGGGTAACTTGCCAGTCTCATTCCTTCCACACCACGCCCCTCCCAACGGGCAGCGTGACCATCCCCAAGCATAAATCCAACCATTCATTACCCTTGCCTGGCTCCTGATTCACTCAGAAGAAGGTCCAAGCTCCTTGCCATCACCCGAGGCTTGCCCCCCTCCCCAGCCTGCCGCTGCTCTCTACTGGGCCCCAGCCGCACCTCCCACTTCACCCCTCAGGTATTTTCTGCTACCAGCAATGCCAAACTGCTTGTGTTGATTGGGCACATTCTTCTAGATGGTGTTCTGAGTACTGGGGCCACAAGAGTGAACAAGACAAACTCCCTGTTCTCCAACAGGCGAAAAAAAAGTTAAAAATCGTAAGTATATAGCATATCATATATTATGATATACACATACATATAGCATAAAATGTGTGTATATATACATATATATGTATGTGTGTGTATAATATCAGGTGGCTTTACTAGCTTGGAAGAAAATAAAGCAGTGTAAGGACAGAGAATAACTGAGAGGGCTGTTGTTTTATACAGGGGTCGAGGACAGCCTCACCAGTTGGTGACATTTGGGCAGAAACCCAGGAAGAGTGAAGGTGTGAGTCTCTAGGCAGAGGGAACAGGCAGTGCAGAGGCCCTGAGCTGGTACTGTTTGGGCTCTCCAAGGAGCAGCAGTGGTTGGAACAGAGTGATCAGGTAAATTCAGAGAAACACAGGGGCCAGATCACATCAGGCCTTGCTCACACAAAGGACTTTGGAAAAAGTCTTAAAAAGCCATTCGTGGATTTTCAGCAGAAGAGTGACAGGACATGCTAGGAGGCAACTACAATCATCCTGAGAAGAGATAACAGAGTTGTGCTTGTTCTTTCTTCTGGATCTTGGCTCACTATATCCCCTTAGCATGGAATGCCCTGTCCCCACTTCTCCTCATCATGTAAGACTAATTCCAGGGCCACCTCCTCCAGGAAGCCTCTTGGATCTCTCTTCCTGGGTTGGGTCGAATGGCCCTTCCCCATGCTCCCATAATGGCACTCATATCCCCCCAACTGCAATTACCTCACTGTGTATAATGTGTGTTTATTCACCTGTTTCCCCAATAGCCAAATAGCACCTCGAATACAGCGGCTGGGATTCTTTCCTCCCAGGGCCAGCATGTGACCAGGCACAAAGGAGATGTTCAGTGAACATGTGTTGATGTGAACTAAAAGATGCAACAATATTAACACAGTGAATGCCATTCAACAGGAGTTCAAGGAATACCTATCAAAGGGAAGCGTCTACAGGGTGCCAGAGATTCTGCACTGAACAAAACAAGCCTGTTCCTATCCTCTTGAATCTCCTACTCTAGGGTCTGGGGAACTTCCAGAAGTTAGATGTGGCCAGAATATAAGAGAGGGAGGGAGAGTGGTGAGAGTTGGTGCAGAGTTCAATCATACTCTACCTTGAATGTCAGGTTAAAGGATTTGTGCTTTATCCTGTGATCAATGAAAAATTATTGAAAGCATATGGCATAGGCAAGTTTCAGTTTTAGAAAGATGACACTAAAATGGCACCAGGCCCAGATGGTTTTATGAGCTCTCACAAAAAATATATAATTCACATGCAATTCATACTTTTCCAAGAATGGGAAAAGATGAAAAGCTTTTCTTATAATAGGAAAAGATGTAAAGTTTCACTTATAATTCTCTGAAGTGGTCAAAAATCCAATGCCATAACCCAGCTAAGACAGTGCCATAAGCCCAATAGACCAATCTCATCTGAAATATTGATGGGAAAATGGGAAATCAAACACTATCAAAGGGAATCCGGTAGAACATTAAAAGTCTAATACACTGTAATTAAATAGCATCGATTCCAGGAATGAAGGTCCAAGAATACATGGTCAACACCAGGAGAGACTACTTAAGTAGCCCATTACATATGCACATTTAAATATTATGCAGACTTCGTACTTAGGAGCGAAACGCCAGCAGCAGACAGATGAGCCAGCCCAGGTTGCTGACAAGGGTGCCTGTGATGGCGGCTAAGCTACAACGTTGTCCTGGGGTCCTCCTCCTTTTGTCTTAGTGACACAGATACACACTTACATACCCTTCTCTTCATGGTCCCCTCCAGGTATTGAAAGTGGTGCTCAGCAGACTAAGCCACATCTGAGGTTACTGGTGATTCCCAGACCACAGACTGTAACCCACCCACTCCAAATAATCATGACATATCAGTGAGCTAAGAGGAAGTGTAAGTATTGGAAAAGAAAGCATCACCATTTTTTTTTCACCATTTTCAAATGAAGATGCTGTTTGCCTATAAAATCCAAGACAATCAAATAAAAAATTATTAGAACTAAAAAGAGAGCTTGGGAAAATAGCTAGTAGTTAGATAATTAGAAAGAAAAGACTTTTCTATATTTCATTAGCAAGCAGTTAGAATATATAATGGAAAAAATCCCATGTATAAAAACCATAAAAAAGTACCAAACGCCTAGAAATAAGCATAACCAAAAATGTATAGGACATATACAAATAAAAATTTTTAACTTTATTGAGAGACACAGAATAACTTGTAAATAACAGGGAGACAAGACATTTTATGGGATAGGAAGATAGAGTGCCATAAAAATCTATAAAATGCCTATCTTCTCTGAAGTAATCTACAAATTTAACACAAATACAAACAAAAGTCAATGGAATTTTATTTTTCAAATTAAATGATTCTAAAGTTCATCTGGATATACAAATGTATTAGAGTCACCAAGAAAGTTCTGAAAAGAAAGATTAATGAGGAGGGTTTGCTTGTAAGATCACAAAGCATATTATAAAACTACAGTAATTAAATCAGGGAGAGACTGGCAGAGGAAGAGACAAGCATGTCAGTGAGATAGATCCAAAGACAATAAGAATTAATTACAGCAAAAGACAATTCAAATCAATAAGGAAATAATGGGATTTTTAATAAATGACCTGGAGACCTAATGTCTAACGAAACATTGAGAAAAAAATAAAGTTAGAGCTCTACCTTAAGTGAAAATAAATTCCAGATAGATTTAGAAGGGAATTCATTTTTTAATTACCAGAAGAAAATATTGGTGAGTATTTTTATAATGTTGAGTGTGGTAAAGATCTTTCTAATCTGACTCCAAAGGCAAAAAAAATTTTCATTGCTCTATTTAAGTACATAAAATTGCAAAATATTTGGTATAGCAAAGTATTCCAAATGGGCAAAATATAAAAGACACACTGTAAATTGGGGGGAAGAGGGGTGTTTACTAGATATGACAGAAAGAAGTGAACATATTTACATATAAAGTACATATACATACAAGTATATCTCACAAACCCAAAAATATGTTAGAGACAATTCACAAAAGAAGAAATGAAAGTGGTTCCACATGTGTAAGAAAAGGTACTCAATGTCACCAATACTCAAAAAAAAGGCAAATTAATACAACATCAAGATAGCATGTTTGGCTTATCAGATTGGTCAAGATTCAAAAGAATGATAATACCCAGTGCTGGTGAGGCTGCAGAGAGAATCGATTGGTCAGCCTTCTGAACGAGGCAGCATATATTGACAGCCTTTAAAATATACGTAACGGGGGGCTTCCGGGGGCTTCCGGGGGCTTCCGGGGGCTTCCCTGGTGGCGCAGTGGTTGAGAGTCCGCCTGCCAATGCAGGGTACGCGGGTTCGTGACCCGGTCCGCGAAGATCCCACATGCCGCGGAGAGGCTGGGCCCGTGAGCCATGGCCGCTGAGCCTGGCGTCCGGAGCCTGTGCTCCGCAACGGGAGAGGCCACAACAGTGAGAGGTCCGCGTACCGCAAAAAACAAATAATAATAAAATAAAATAAAATATACATAACGTTTTATCCAGCATTTCTGCTTCTAGGACTTTGTCAGGAAGATAGTGAGATAACTTCCATACACAAGCATTCAAGGAGGCACCATAAGTTATGTGAAAACTAGATACAGCTAGAAGTCTAGGAGACAGATAAATTGTTGCACATCCATCATAAGCAGCATTAAAAAGAATGAGGGAGATCTTTGTGTGTAGATGTGGAACCATCTCCAAGACTACGGGTAAATAAGTAAGTAAGCAAATGCCAAACAGTGTTTTTAGCATGTTTATAGTTATGGGGAAAAAACATATATTTATTTCTATGTGCATAAAAATTCTGAAAAAATGCCCCCCAAAAACTGTTATTAACAGTGGATGGTAAGGGGGATATAGCTATTTGTACTTTAAAATTTTTTATCTTGTGATTTTTTTATTAAAAAAATAAAACAAAGTTATACTAAATATGTGTGTGCATTTTCACGTGGGAGAGCTGTCAAAAATTAGCAAGTTTTGACAGCAGAGCTGTCAAAAACTAGCACAAATAACATGATACCATCTTTTAAAAAAAAAAGAGAAATACGTGTGTGCGTGCACGTGCGTGTGTATGTGTGTGTGTTGTTCGTATCTGGCTTAGTCATTGTTCCATCTCATTGCTTGTCACAAAATTGGGGCTTAATAAACATTTGTTGGATAAATCAAAATACACGTTCCTGGAAGATATATGTCAATACCTTACATGGCGCTAGTCCCTTGGTGATGAGATTATGAAAGATTTTTATTTTCTTCTGTCATTTTTCCTTAAAGTTTCTTCAATAAATATTGTGTTTATTACTTTCATTACCTTTTTGATTAAAAAAAAATAAAAGCCAATCATTTCTCTACAAAATGGGCAACTGACGGCTGGTCAATGGGCCAAGTGGTTGAGGTCTGGTGACATCATGGAAGACAGATGGGAGGGGCCAGACATCCTGGCACAGTCTGCCTCGGGCGCATACCTACTGAAGACCCCTCCCCAGCATCCCTTCCCCACCATCCTGGTTTCCATCCCAAATAAGCATCAGTTTCACCTGGAAGCTTATTAAAAACAGTCATCCCTCAGTCCCAGCCCAGACCAGCCCGTTCACCAGAGGTGGCCGAGGGCACTCTGGTCTGGAGCCTCCAGAGCCCAGTTGGCACCAGGGCATGGCACAGCCCACAGATCACGGCTCGACGACGCTGCCCTGCTGGCACCCCTGCGTTCAAGGGCTCTCATGATCTGGCCTCAGTTTACAGCTCCAAAGTCATATGGCACTTTGCTTCCCTTGAATAACATTCCCCCCAAGCCCCAACTAAAGCTCTCACTCTTCCTGGAATAGGCCTGGCCCCTTTGCACCTTTGCACGTACAGCTCCCCTGTCTGGGATGCCCCCACTTTGCCTCCTGGCACCCTCCTACCCATGGAAGCCAATACTGGGTGCCCATTCAGAGACACCCCGCATTAACAAGTGGGGTCTGGAAATAGCCCGCAGCTGCCATGTACCAAGTGTCCCGGGGGCTCTAGAACAACTTCTCATGGCCCTGGACTCTGATAACCCCACCCAACCCAATTCAGGACAGATCACCTGCAGCCTTAGGCTCTAGGACCACCCGCTCTTACAGATATGGTTACTGACGCGCAGGGACCACAGCTGCTCACTCACAAAGGACTCTTACACACTAACAAGCAGCTGTCAAGGCCCCATCAGAAAAATGCCAATCTTCTGCCGATAAGCCCGTGGGGTGGGGGGTGGGCCTTCCTGATCTGTGCGGACCCTCAGTGGCTCAGGAACCTCATCTTGGGATGGAGGTGGGGTCCTGGCTTGCCCCTGGCCTGTGGAGGCTCTGGCCCGCCTCCCTTGCCCCTCACCTGGCCCAACCCCTATCCCAAGCTTCTCTAGCCGGACTTGGCACTGATATCCCCAAATACAGGATTAATAGCCTCCCTCAATCTCTTGCATCCTCCCAGCATCCTCCACACACCACCTCACTCCCAGCAGGTGAGGGCAGAGCCCTGGACAACCTGGGGAGAGAAGGGCAGGAGGAAAGGGTGACATTGTTTGGGGAGGGGAGGCTGAGGGCCCTGGGGTCTGCATGGGCTCATTGCGGGCATGGCCACGTGCACACCCCACTTCCCACAGTGCCCTGGAGTAAGCGGCACTATCTGCCCTCTGTTCCCCATCTTTACGAAACCCCACCCGAAGCCATGGCAGGATGGGGTGACAAAAAACAAGAGAGCCATCAACCAGGGTAGGCCTACCCTGGTGACTTAAGGACTCCAGTTCCTCTTACCATTCGACCAGTCCTCCAGTTTGGATCTCAGTAAATCTGGTGGCCTGGCCAGAGGATTTGGGATCTCACAGGAGGGGGGCGATATTGATTCTGTCCCAGTTGAAGTGAGCCCTGTCCAAGGCCTGGCCTCTGGATGTCATATCCCACCTCTGCCATCAGCTGCCTGGCTACTTAGCTGTGCAGCCTCAGGCAAACCCCCACCCTCTCTAGCCTCAGTCTCTCCCTCTGTTAAACGGGCAGGATGCCCGTGTCTATGTCACTGGCTGTTGTGCGGATTAAAGGAGAGCGTGCACGCGTAGCTCAGCCCGGTGCTGGCCCTGAGTGAGTGCTCCCCTCCCCCGCCCCGCTCCCCGCTTCCTTTCCTCCTCCATCACTTTGAAAGAATAATAACTAGTAATTGAGAAGGAGAGGTCTGAAGTCTCTGAAGCCCCACTGGGGATCCTCTTTGCTGGCTCCTGCCCTGGAGGAGGCCTTGCCCAGGGAGGCCCATGGGATGCAAGGGAAGCGATGGTCTGTAGTGGAGCAGCTCTGGGCCCTGGGCCCTGGGGATGAGGAAGGAATGAGGCTCGGAGCCTGGTGGGGAGTCAGAGACATGAACAGACAAGGGGGCCATCCGGAGCCAGGCTGGGGCCCGCCCTGACCCCCCACGAGCTTCAGCTCCCCGCCTCTGTCCCTGAGAGGGGGATCCTGCTGCCTGCCCTCTGTGCTTTGCCCGTGTCCACCACGCATCGGTGAGGAGAGCTCCGGTCCTCCCTCAGGCCCCTCTGCCCCAGCCCCTCTCATCACCCCAGCCCAACAAGCTCCCCTTCCCAAGGCAATGGGGGCCTTGCAGTGGGAAGTCCCCTTGACATCTCAGGGCCCCACATGGAAGTCCCCCCACTCTGGGGCCCACCTGGCCTGCAGTGAGCCCCTTCATCAGAGGCCCCTTCTCTCTCTCTGCATGCACCCTTGGCCTATAACCTCTCAGGTCTCTCCACTTTTTCTCCATTTTTTCTTTCTGTACGTGGGCCTCTCACTGTTGTGGTCTCTCCCGTTGCAGAGCACAGGCTCCAGATGCGCAAGCTCAGCGGCCATGGCTCACGGGCCCAGCCGCTCCGCAGCATACGGGATCTTCCCGGACCGGGGCACGAACCCGTGTCGCCTGCATCGGCAGGCGGACTCTCAACCACTGCGCCACCAGGGAAGCCCAGGTCTCTCCGCTTTTTAAAACAAAAGTCCTTTGACTCCCTTCCTCATCAGTCATACCCTCTCACTGCTCCCCCCCGCTGCACAGGCAAGCTTTCCAGTAGGGTCCTGGGCACCCCAGCTGCACTCCCCCCATAACAAAGCCCTGCCCTCCTGGTCTCCTGATTCCAGGCACGTCTCCACCCGTGTCAGCTCCCCCATCCAGCCTTCCTTGGAGACCCTGCCTCCTCTGGGCTTCCCTCCCCCTCTGCACGCTTGTCCCCCCACCGCCCAACTTCCTGACCTTCGTGGCGAGCATCCCTTTTGTTCCTTGCTGAATCCTGGGCACCTAGCACGGCGCCTGGCACAGCTGAATGAGGGAGTTGAGTGAACAAGTGAGAGAAGCCAGAGCCCAGTGCGGGGGAAAGGGCTCAAAGGGTCTAGAAGGCAGGGCCAGGCAGGAAAGTCCACCGTGGTCGGCAGAGTGGGTGTCGCTGTGCTGCAGGGACCCCCGTGAGGCCGCAGAAGTTGGTGGTTGAGGATAAGGATCACAGAGCCAAACAGTGCTGATTCCAATCCCAACTCTGCTCTCCAGGCCTCTGTTTTCTCATCTGCAAAGTGGGGCTAATACCCTCCCTGGGAAGGTATTTGTGGGGATTAAGCAAGCACATGACACCAGCTTGCTTCGGTCCTGCTTGCTGTAGGGGCCTGGGCTTATCTCCGTCTCACCACAAGCCTGGAAGTAGTCAGACTATTGTCCTCATTTTTCAGATGAGGACACCAAGGCCAGAGAGGTTTGCTGGTTTGCCCAGGTCCACCGGTCTCAAGGGCTATGGGGATGGGATTTGAAGCCAAGCAGTGTGACCCCAGAGCCATATTCCAAGCACAGCACAGCAGCCAAGCACGCTGAAGGTGCTCTAGCAGTGAGGGTGCCCACCGAGCATGGGGCTTATGGGTTAGGGAGGAGATGGAGGCCCCAAGAGGGAGTAAAGAAGCCCATGACGGTGAAGTCTTTGGGCTAAAAGTAAGGACGCATCAGGCTAGATGAGAAAGGACAGGGAACCTCACACTTCAGGCTGGGGGTTGGAATGTGAGCCGGGAACCAGAGCCACAGGGAGCCAGAGCAGGTTCTTGAGTGAGGGGAGCCCTCCAGCAGCAGTGGGCAGGGTGGGTGGAAGGCGCCGTGTCCGTGGAGCAGAAGTTTACACTCTAAGAGCACAAGGATCAGGCCTGGTTCATTCACCACTAGGCCCCCTGTGCCCTGCTTAGTGTCTGGCACATAGTAGGCTAGCTATGATGTTGAATAGTAGGAAACTATTGATGGATGGATGGATGGATGAATGAGGTTGTGGTGTTAAGATAGATTCCACCCTTCAACCCAACAAGTTCTATTCTGGGAATTGTTCTGCAGACAAACAACCCAATGATATGTGTACAAGATTCTTCCATGCAGCTTTGTTAATAATAACAAAACACAGGCCGTAATCAAAATGTCCGTCATAGGGCTGGTTCAATAAACCCAGGCATCTGCGCAGTGGAATACTAAGCAGCTGGAAAAACGAGAGGACCCTTCATAGCAACATGGAAAGATCTTCAGGATGTAGTAAGTGAAAAGAGCAAGGTAGAGATCTTGGTGCGCAGTGTTTTTGCTTTGCTTTTTTTGCACCTTATAATCATATCTAAACATATATGTGCATAAAGAAACTCGGGAAGAATACCTGAGAAGCTAACGGCGGTGGTTCCCTGCGGGGGTGGACGTGGGAACTTCACTGTTCTGTGTGTATATAACTTTGAACCATGTGAATTGTTACCTATTTTAAATAATTAAATTTAAAATATTTTGTAATGGGTTCCAGGGTGAGGCAGGGTCTGGAGACTCAGCTGAGCCCTGAGTCTAGCCTGGGGGAGCCGAAGCCGGGCTGTGCAGTGCTGGATACATGGTGGGTGCCCCTCGGGCCCCTACTGGGGGGTGGCAGGGATCACACCCCTTCCCCAGGCAGAGTGATGGGTACCCCTGATGTGTGGGTGAGGAAACAGAGAAGATGAATCATTTGCCTGCCTGGTTTCTAGCCTGGTAAAAAGTAACACTGGTATAGGAGCCCCTGTTCCAAACTCAGGGTTGCTCGTCTGCTTCATGCATGCATTCATTCATCCATTCATATATCAGATATTCTCTGAGCCCCTGTTCTCTGGCAGGTTCTGGACTGGGTGCCGGGGATTCATATGTAATCAGAGGAGGACAGGGAGGGACACTGTGGGCTGGGACTCGAAGGACAAGTCAGAATCCACAAACAGGAGGCAGGGCAGAGGGACCAGCACAGGCAAAGGCTGGGAGGTGGGAGGGGAGGTGCTGCTGAGGACGCAGCACCTGGCCTCATCCTTCCCCTCCAGATTCAGCCTCCAAGCAGAGCTGGAGACCTGCCCATTCCACAAGCACTGATATTTGGCTGCCCCAGCCTCTCTGGCTGGGCGATGGGCAGGGTGATAGCAGCGGTGTTGGGCCAGCCGAGAGGCTCACTGCGTCTTCCCTGCAAAGTTCCTTATCTGCAGGATGCGCCGTTGCCAGGAAACCTGCTTCAGGCGCTGCTCCAGCCGTTGCTGGGAGGATTATCAGAAAGATTTGAGTCTTTTTAATTAAATCCGAGCTGAATGCAATTCTGCGCCCGCCTGCTCAGAGAAGCCCATTTGGTATCCTGTCGACGACTCCGATAGCTTTGTCTCACAGGCCCTGCTATCAGGCTACCTATCTGGTCACAAAGCAGGCACCCTTGTCCCCAGTCTGACAGCTGCAGGCACCTGGGGTGTAAACCTGCTGGGTGCCGCTGGCCTGAGGGCCTCCGGGGAGACCGCGCTGAGCCAGACCAGGAAACCAGGCATGGGCAACCCCTCCGCTCAGCTTTAAAAGCCATCCTCATGGGCCAGAGCACCCAAGCCCACGCCTTTTACCTGGTGCCAGGTGTAGTACCTGACTGTGGATTCCTCAGTCTGCAGCCCTAAAAGGAAGGCTCTATTATCATTCCCATTTTACAGATGAGAAAACAGAGCCTCAGGGGAGAGTCACTCACCCAGGTCCACACAACTAGGAAGTGGCAGAACCAGAATTTGAACCTGGACCCTTCTGACTCCCAAGTCTCCACTCTTAATTGCTGCATCTAGGACCCTGAATGTCCAGCCTGGGCTTCCCCAGCCATCTCCCCAGCCTCCCTGTCACCAAGGACTCCTGGGCTCCGTGCAGAAGCTCCCACCACTAGTGGTCACAACATCAACAGTGTTAACAGCCAACCTTTGCTGAGCGGTCACTGTTTGCCCAGCGGCCTTCCTCATTGTCTCATCCAGGCCTCGCCCAGCCTCAGGGGGCAGCTTCAGCTTCTTGATGCAGAAACAGACGATCTGGGTGGAGTGGGTCACTTGCCCGATAGCACAAAGCCAGGGAGAGTCCTGCCCGGTCTTCCACATTTCAAGCTGGCGTTCTCCATCTTGCTCCTCCCCAAAGGAGGCAAACGTGTGCCTGGCACAGCCTGGGAGCTAGAGGCAAGTCAGGGTCGGGGCTCGGGGCTCAGAGTTGGTTCACACTGTGGCCAGAGGACAAAATTAACGCGATAAATAACATGGGCATGTGGGGACAGGGGTGTTCCTTTTAGAAAACCCGGGAGCTCTGGGCACCCTCGCCTGTGTGCTGAGTTTATAGAGCTAAATTTTAATTTCAGGCCCTACACCCTGGCTGCAGCCGTCCTGCAGACGAGGATGTGTGTTCTTTTTAATTAAATCTGTCTGTTATCACGGGGTATTGTGATGAAAGGAGGCCCATTAATGGTGCATCGGCTGCTGGGAAACCTCTTGCTGCACTGGACGCGTGGCCCTGAGAAATCCCTCATGGGGCCAGATTCCCTGACCCCTCTCCTATCCACGCTGTACCACCAGGGAGATGCTCTGGACAGGCCCCCTCACACTCAGCTCTACTACATTCCAGACAGGCACCTGCCATCCAGAGCTCTTACCAAGCACAGGAGCCCCTCACACCAGAAACTGGAAGGAGTTGGGCTCTGGGGTCAGAGAAACCTGGGCTGAATCCCGGCTGGGCCACTGGTTTGCTGTGTGACCCTAGGAGGGTAACTTTACCTCATTGGTCATGGTGGTGATGGGCAGCTCACATAAGCTGGCCCATCCTGGAAGGTAAGCTATAGGCTTTAAGAGCACAATCCTACTGACCACACACAGCACTGCAACAAGTAGAGGCTATTGTTATTCCCCTTACACAGATAGGAAAACTGAGGCTCAGAAACAGCTTACTGTGGGTCATTATGACTGAGTTAGGATTTGGATGGATCCCTGCCTCAGTCTTCCCACCTAGAAAGTGAAGATAATGATCTTCAAGTGGGAATGGGAGCTTTAGATAGGACAGTGAAGGGCATGGAATGAGTCTCAGTAAATGATGCGGGTTTTTTTGTTTGTTTGTGTTTGTGTGTGTGGTACGCGGGCCTCTCACTGTTGTGGCCTCTCACGCTGTGGAGCACAGGCTCCGGACCCGCAGGCTCAGCAGCCATGGCTCACGGGCCCAGCCGCTCCGCGGCACGTGGGATCTTCCTGGACCAGGGCACGAACCCGTGTCCCCTGCATCGGCAGGCGGACTCCCAACCACTGCGCCACCAGGGAAGCCCCTGATGTTTGTTTTTACCTGAACTTTGTATTTTAAGTACAGGGGTGACTATTAGCCTGATTATCCAGATGAGAAAACTGAGGCTTTGGCCCCATCACCCATTGTATACCCCCCCCAACATCACCCCACACATGGACATCCCAGCGGCCTCCTTATCAGGGTTCCTGCTCTGATTTCATGCCTTTCAATCCTGTCCCCTCTGGGTACCCAGAGTAGTCTCTCATTCTATCATTAAAATAATGTATATTTGATTTTTGATAAAATCAGGATAAACATGTACAAAAGAAGAGTATAAAAAGAATACTGAAATCACCTGTAATCCAATACTGTTATCTCTTTAGGGTAATTTCTTTCTGTCATTTTCCTGTTTGCTCATTCATTCACTGAGTATTTAGTGAGCTCTTACTTTGTGCCAAGCCTTGTGCATGGTGCTGGGGAAACAGACCAACCTGGTCCCTGCCTTTGGTGAGCTCAACATAATGGGAGGAGACCGATATTAAACAGGCAAGCACATCTATGATACTGAACCTCGGGTACAAACTGTGCTGCACCACATATTTGAAGGATTCTACTCCATGACCAAGTGGGATTTATTCCTGGAATGCAAGGATAGTTCAACATATGAGAACTGATCAATGTAATATATCACATTAACAGAATGAAGGAAAAAAAAAACACACGATCGAAAATGAAACAAAACAAAACAGAAAACACAGTCCTCTCAGTTGATGCAGGAAAAGCATTTGACAAAATTCAATATTCTTTTATGATTTTAAAAAAAAACCACCCAAGAAACTAGGAATAGAAGGTAAATACTTCAACATAATAAAAGCCATATATGAAAAACCCACAGCAAACATCATACTCAGCGGTGAAAGATTGAAAGCTTTTCCTCTAAGATCAGGAACAAGGCAAGGAAGCTTGCTTTTGCCACTTCCGTTCAACATATTACTGGAAGTGCTAACCAGAGCAATTAGGGAAGAAAAAGAAATAGAAGGCATCCCACTGAAAATAAAGAAGAAAAATTGTATCTGCTCACAGACAATATAATCTTATATGTAGAAAACCCTAAAATTCCACAAAAATCATTCATAGAACTAATAAACAAATTCAGCAAAGTAGCAGGATACAAAGTAAACACACAAAAATCAGTTGCATTTTTGTACACTAACAATGAACAACCTGAAAAGAAAATTAAGAAAACAGTTTCACGTACAACAGCATCAAAAAGAATAAAATACTGGGAATTCCCTGGCGGTCCAGTGGTTAGGACTCGGCGCTTTCACTTTGGTGACCAGGTTCGGTCCCTGGTAGGGGAACTCAGATCCCACAAGCTGCGTGGTGCAGCCAAAAAATAAAAAGAATAAAATACTTAGGCATTAACCTAACCAAGGAGGTGAAAGACTTGCACAATAAAAACTGCAATGCATTTCTGAAAAGAAATTAAAGAAGACAAATAAATGGAAAGACATCCCATGTTCATGGATTGGAAGAATTAATATTTCTAAGATATTAATACTACCTAAGACAATCTATATGCTTAACGCAATCCCTACCAAAACCTCAATGATTTTTTTTTCAAAAGTTAAAGAAAACCGCATCCTAAAATTCACATGGAACCTCAAGGGATCCCAAATAACCAAAACAATTCTGACAAAGAAGAACAAAGTTGGATTCACACTTCCTGATTTCAAAACTTACTACAAAGTTACATGCATGAAAACAGTGTGGTACTGGCATAAATACAGACAAGTTCAATAGAATATAAAGTCCAGAAATAAATCCTCACATGTATGGTCAAATGGTTTTTGACAAGAATGCCAAGAGTAGTCAGTGGAGAAGAGACAGTCTTTTCAACAAATGGTTCTGGAAAAATTGGATACCCACATGCAAAAGAATGAAGTTAGACACTTATCTAACACCATATATAAAAATTAACTCAAAATAGATCCATGACCTAAACATAAAATCAAAAACTATAAAACGCTTAGAAGAAAACATAGGACAAAAGCTTCACAACATTGGATTTGGCAATGATTTTTTGGCTATGACATCAAACGCACAGACAACAAAAGAAAAAGAATAGACAAATTGAACTCCAGCAAAATTAAATTTTTTTGTGCATCAAAAGACACCATCGGGCTTCCCTGGTGGCACAGTGGTATAGAGTCTGCCTGCCGATGCAGGGGACGCAGGTTCGTGCCCTGGTCCGGGAGGATCCCACATGACGTGGAGCAGCTGGGCCCGTGAGCCATGGCCACTGAGCCTGCACATCCGGAGCCTATGCTCCGCAATGGGAGAGGCCACAACAGTGAGAGGCCCGCGTACCACAAAAAAAAAAAAAAAAGACACCATCAAGAGAATAAAAAGGCAACCCACAGCATGGGAGGAAATATTTGTAAATCAAATATCTGATAAAGGATTAATATCCAGGATATATAGAGAACTCCTAAAAGTCAACAACAACAACAAACAAACAAGCCAATTCAAAAATGGGCAAAAGACTTAAATAGAAATTTCTCCAGAGAAAATATACAAATGGCCAATAAGCACATGAAAAGATGCTCAACGTCATTGATCATTAGGGAAATGCAAATCAAAACTACGAGATACCTCTTCATACGGTTAAGATGGCTATTAGGAAAATAAATAAATTACAAGTGTTGGCGAGGATGTGGAGAAATTGGGACCCTTATATACCGTGGTGGGAATGTAAAATGGTAGAGCCACTGTGGAAAATATTATGGCATTTCCTCAAAAAATTAAAAATAGAATTGCTGTATGATCCAGCAATTCCACTTCTGGGTAAATACTCAAAAGAATTGAAAGCAGGGGCGGGGGGAAGGGGGAATGCTATGGACAATGGGGAGGGGAGATGAAGGCTTAACCCTCAAAGTTATCTTATACAGCTTTTCAATTTTGTTCCACATGCCCTTCCAACCTAATTTTTTTTTTAACAGATAACATTCAAGAAATAAGTAATAAATAATATGTTTTGCAAATACGGTTTTAAAATTTCTCTTTGGGATAGAACTTTGTTATCTATTTACCAGGGTTCAAATCCTAACCCCATCACTTCCTGGCTGTGTGATCTTAGCAAGTGGCCTCACCTCTTGGAGCCTCGGGCTCCTCATCCACACTATTCTGAGGGGAGCAACCTTGCAAGACATGAGAACAACATGTATTAAGTGCCCAGCACATAGTGGTGCTCAGCTCTTCCTACCCGAGCTCTACCGGGCCCTCATGCTCAGCTCAGCCTGGGCTCCCTTACTCCCTGCCCCACCAGGACCACCTCTAGCTGTGGCTTCAGCCAGGGTCTTTTCTGGGAGTGGCCCTGACCAGCTCTGGCCCCAGGCTTGGCCAGGAAGTCCCTTCCCCGTGGGAAAGGGGACTGGAAATGGTGGCCTCCAAGGGAAGCGGTCCCCCTCTGGGACTCAAGTCCCACAGCCCCCATCCATCTCCTGCCGGCCGGCCAGCGCATCTGAAAGCCATGTGTGTGCTCTCCTGGCCAGGAGTTTGGGTTCCTTGTTTTATGGCTTCCTAATCCACACTTGGCAGAAAGGAAGTAATGGGTCCACCCAGCAGCGCAGAGAGTGGCCAGAGGATCCAGACAGGAAAGATTCACGGACCATCAAACAGGACTTGTGCCTCTGAGGCCCCAGCCCTTCACATGGAGATAAATCACAGCCAGGGAAAGAAGATAAAAGGTGCAGGGATGTAGGGTCCCGCCTTACGAGAAGAAACATGCTAAGGAGGACTTTTCCCTGGACTCCTGCAGAGCTGGGCTGGTGACATCCCAGGGGCTCCTGAGACATGTCCCTCATAGGCCTTACACAGACCCCTGGCTCCCTGGGCATGCAACTTGTGCAGTGACACAGAACCTCATACTTAGAAGGGCCCCACGCTTGGCTTGATGCTCTGCTCTCACTATCTTGAAATTCTTACTTTTTGAGCAGAGGGCTCTCTCTACATTTTCATTTTGCACCAGGCCCTGAAAATTATACAGCAGGTCCTTCCTGGCCAGGAGTGGCTTTGGGCATCTGGTGCCCCAAACCCTCTCTGTTGGGCTCTTATCTAGCACAACTTGCACACCTCCAGTGATGGGGAACCCATTTCCTCCTGGTGGGGTGGCCCACTGAGTCTGCTGAGGGGCAGCTGATGCTCAGAGGTCTTATATGACAGTGGTTGAGGAAAGGCTCCTAGTCTCCTGGTCCTGGACACCCCTGGCTGTGACCTGGGGCACATTATTGCACCTCAGTTTCTTTGCCTGAGAATGAGGTTAAAAATAGGGCTATAATGAGAATTCAACGAGATCTTGCACAGGTGGCACTGGGCACGAACTGCTTTGGTAGTTAATCAGTGATAGTTGTTATTGTGTGTTATTGGAAAAAGCTTCCTTCTGTCTAGTTGGGATCTAGAAGGCACATACAAAACACACACACACACAGACACACACACACACAGACACACACACACACACACACACACACACACACACACACAGAGGCTCTGCTCTAAGGTCAAACCTGTGCCCTTCACCTGGGCTCCACCCATCAGGTAACTTGTTCTCTGCTGCCATCTGCTGGCTTGAATAGGGCACTGCATCACAGGTGGCGCGGCGGAACCCCAAGCTTCGTTTGTTTTTCTAATAATTAGAAGATTACCGAATCATTCGATAGCTGTTTACTGAAGGCCTGCTTTGTGCCAGGCACTGGGATTTTGCAGTGAACATAAAAGACAAAGACCCTGCCCTCTTGGAACTGACATTCTTGTGGGAGAAATGGATAACAACAAGAAAAACGATAAGTTGACTTCCACTAGTGAGGAGTACAAAAAAAGGGGGGGGAAAATGCAGAGGGCGGGTAATGGAGCTGGTGGACTCTCCTGGAGACAGGAGAACAAAAGTCCATTCGGAGGCAGGGTCAGAAGGGCCATGAGCTGAAAAGCTATCAGGCATGGAGACGGGATGGGCTCTGCTGCTTGTCTGGTCCAGTCAGCCTGGCTTCCCAGCCCCGCTCCCCCACTTCCTGTGTAGCTTTGGGCAACTTCTGCCCCTGACCCAGGCCTCAGTTTCCCCATCTGGAAAATGGGGAAAATCACAGCTACTCCTCAAAACTGTGCTGTTGTGAGGACTCAATGGGATCCTGGAGGGGAAAACATTTTGTGAATTGTATTTTGAATCATTATAATCTTATTGTTAGCTAATGTTTGCTGGGCACTTTCCAGAGCTCTTTTATAAATCACTGCATTGAGTCCTTAGAAAAATCCTGCTCAGTAGGTACTGTGATTACTCCCTATTTACAGGTGAGGAAATCGAGGCCCAGGAGATAAAGTAGCTTGCCCAAAGGCACAGAGCTCGGTGGCAGCAGAGGGGGCTTGAATGAGTGAGAGTTTGTGGACCAGCGCCTGTCAGCAAGAGAGCTGAGAGTCTCTTTTCCAGAATCACAGCTCCCTCCCACTCTGAGTCAACTCTATCCATCCTTCCAGTCCTCACCTCCCTGAGATAAGATAGTGAGAGTCGAGGAAAGGGATTCCCTCGTGGCTGTGGCTATGGCTGACAGACCCTGGGGTCATTCACCCTAAGCAGGTCCGTCTCTACCCCATCTAACCCCAGATACGCTGCCAGTTTTCTCAGCCTCAGTTTTCTCACCTTTAAAGTCAGGAGAATAAGCAGGATCATTGGGAGACTTGTGAAATAGAAAGAAAGGGCTGTGTAAACTGTGAAGTGCAGTGCACACAGGGCCTCTGCCATCGCTGCTTTTCTCCAAGCACCATGCTTAGCACTTTTCATGCGTTTTCTCTTTTCATCCACATACAACCCTGTAAGTAACCAACTTGTTCTGGTTTGCCTGGAACTTTCCAGGCTTGATCACTTAAAGTCCCACATCCCAGGAAATCACTCAGTTCTGGGCACACCTGTAAGGTAGAGAACATTTTCTCCATTTTCCAGGGGAGGAAACTGAGGCTCAGAGTGGCTATGCAGTAGCCCCGGGTCCCACAACCAGGAAGGGGCCCGGGTCTCTGGGCTCCACAGCTGTCCTCTGGCTGAGGCACCTGGCTGTTCCCTGTGGACAGTGGGAGCCATGGAATGTTCAGGGCAGTGGCAGGCTCATGCCTGGGAGCTCACAGCCCACCCAGACAGGCCTGTGCCATGCAGCAATTGAGATGTCAGCCAGCGATACACTTCAGAGAAGCACAATCTGAATGAACAGCAAAACACCCGTTACCCTCCCTTCCACGTTTAGGTTTCGCCTTTGAAGCCACAAATGCCTCAAATAAGTTAAACATGGACTCCAGGCCCAAGAGACTTGGGCCCCAATTGCTTCCAAATGGGACTGTAGACTCACCTCCCAGAGCGTGTGGTCGTGCACAGGTAGTTTCAGATGCCTGGGGGGTCCCTGGCAGAGCAGGAAGGGGCCGCATTCGTTCCTGGAAGGCCAGGTCTTGGAGTGGGAAGGCTCAGGGTCAGGGTCAACAGGTCTGGGGCAAACCCCAGCTGAGTTCTATTGTCAGACGCCATTCACTAAGTGATCACTGAGTAAACCCATAGAAGTCACTGAATTCTCAATGTGTTATTGTCCCCATTTTACAGATGGACAAGCAAAAGCTGAGAGGGAGCATGTCTTGCCCCAGGTCACCAGGGGCAGAGCCAGGTCAGACCCAGTATCTGACAGCCCCCAAGTTCCCACTGTTGGCCTGCATTTCCCACCTCCTGCATACTCAGGGGTGACCTGGGGGTCTCTGCCCTTTGCCTCCTGGTCGGTTCGTCTGGAAGGTGGGAGTAAGAGTCCACACCTCCAAGTGTGTTGAGAGGACTCAGAGAGATTTGGTTTGCAGAGTACTCGGGAAGGACCGGGATCGTGACGGCGAAACGATTGATAATTGTGATTATCATTGATCACCAGTGAAGGGGCTCTTCACGTTCAAGTACACAATTCACTCCTGTATTTTTGCTGCCTGTGGGCCCATGACACCTGCAAGGTGCCTAATCCTTATGTCCAACAGTCCTGACATAGGCACCTCACCCTCCTCAGCAGCTTACAGGTGCAGAAATGCAGCCTAGAGCTAAGGAACTTCAGCTGCTAGGTCGTGGGGCTGGGATTTGAATCCAGGTAGGCTGGGTCTACACTCCGAGTTTGATTCCACAGGATGGAGACTCCCAGAGGTAGCTGGGACCCCTGCGACAGGGACAGAGCCAGGGAAGCCTGGCTTTGGTTGGGAGAAGGAAGCTGGAGGGCTCTGCTGGGGCCCCTGGGGCACTGTGGGCACTCTGGTGGGCCCACTGTTAGATGCCCTTGGTTCCTATCTGTTTCCTCTGTAACGTAGAAGCTGAACTCCCAAAGGAAATGAAATCACGGTGCAGGGATGGAGGTTGGGTGGGCCGGGGTGGGGGAGGGAGCCACGTTAGATCGAGTTGTCAGGGCAGCTGGCTGAAGAGGTGACACTGGGGCTGAGTCCTGAAGGATGGAACAGAGCTAGACTTGTGAAGAACCGGAGACAGCACACCTGCTCACCAAGCCTCATCTGTAAAGGATGCAGGGTGGAGTTGTCCCCACCCTTGAGGAGGTCACAGACTGAAGTGATGCAGAACCCCAGGCCGCTCTGACTCATGCGATCCAGGCAAAGCTCAGAGGAGCAAGGGGCCCCAGGAGCTGGAGGGGTTGACTGGGGAGCCTCAGGGGCCCGAGGGCTGGATCACAGCCGGCCTGGGGACTGTAGCTGCATCCCCAGTAGAAGGAAGGAGGACCAGCGAATGGGCTTGGGGTATGGAGCTCAGGGCACACAGGAAGCAGTGGGCAGGGTCCTAACCCACAGCGCTGAAATCTGCCCCTGGAGGGGCAGGGATGGGCTGACAGGACAGGACAAGACAGAGGCTGAGGCCCTCAGGCTGGGAGGGGGAGGGGCCACAGATGGGAAGCAGGTGGGGGGTGGATGGGAGGCAGGAGACAGATGAGGCCTGGACAGGGAGGAAACGGAGAACAAGATGAGAGATAAGATTTCAAAGACGCGTCAGACAGTGGCAGCGGCTGGACGGGGAAGGGCAGGGGTGGGGTGCGTGGGGAGGGCTGAGGGACCTGAGGCGGGGAGGGGAGGGGAGGGCCAGGGACAGCTCTGGGCCAGGCTCCCCCAGAGCCCTGTCCACACCGCCGTGTCTCCACCACAGTCCACTGTGTCCCTGACTCTGTCTAGGTGAGACTCACTCCCACCATTCAGGGGTGAGCCCAGTGCCAACTGTCCCCTGCATCCCTGGCCACTGTGTGATCCCTGCTGTCCCTGTCTGTGTCCCCACAGCTCTGGCCATGCCCTTGCCTGGTGACAGCACCCACACTCCGAGGGGTCAATGTCCCTCTGTGGTGGGAGGGGAAATCCAGACCCCAAGCACACAGGGCTGCCCACAGTGTGGGACTCCCCTGAGCTCCTGCAGCCCCATGTTTCAGAAGCAGATGGAACCCCAAGGGAGGGGCTGGTAGGGCACGGGAGAAGCCTCTGCAAAGCTGAGTCCCTGGAAGCATCTACAAGAACCTGGACGAACTGAAAGTACCTCCACCGGACCCAGCCTCCTGTTTACACAGCATCCTAGGTGGCCCGCAGGTGGCTCTAGGGACACAGAGGCATGCAGATCCTGCGGTAGCCCCCGAACTGCAGACAGCAGCCCAAAGCCCCCCAACTCCTGCAACCTTTCTGCACTACAGGTGCTGGCACCAGGCAGCCGGGTCAACACCCAGCTCCACTTGGCACTTGCTGGGGGCCATCGGCAAGCTGTTCATCTCTCAGGGGCCCAGGTGTGGATGGGTCGATGGTGGGACCTGCATCCCAGGGTCAATGTTAGGAGCCAGTGAGGGACTGGCACACAGTAGGACCTCGCTGAATTGGCATATGATCCCCTGCCATCTCCATGGCTCTACTGGGAATGATGGCGTATGAAGGACCCAACTAGAGGGTAAGACTTAGGGGCATCCCCGGGGCACCCGCCCAGGGGCATGAGGCAGTGTTGGAACCCAGGGTGGAAGGGAGAGCTGAGGAGGTGTCCCGCTGGAGTGGATTGGGAGGCGGTGAGAGAGAAGAGTCAGGTTTCTGGCCAGAGTCAGAGGCAGGAAGGAATTCCCCGTGTAGAGATGGGGAAGGTCGTGGAAGGACCCGGCTGGGTGGGGAGGAGGTTGACCTTTAACTTCATGCACTGAGGGCAGCACGTGGGTGCAGCGGAGGATGGGGCTGTGCAGTGAGTGACAATTTACAGTGGTTGCAGAAATGCCACTGAGTGCGGGCAGCTTGGGCAGCTCAGGCAGTGCATCGGGGCAGAGGGGCTGTCACCCCCTCCCCCCCCGCCAGCACAGGCACAGGGAGAGCAGCTCCTGGCACTGCAGGGCTTGGGATCTGACCACCCAGAGGGGCAGGAGTGAGTGGTGCAAAGCAGAGGCTGGGCCAGGTGGGCAGAGCCAGCAGGTAGGCATGGGGGTAGGGAAGAACCAAGGAGGTGGGTTCTCAGTGCTCGTTTGAGAGCCCTGGGACCCATCAGGCCAGTGAAGGTGGTCTGCCTGCAGCCTCTGACATCAGGGCACATGGCGCAATGTCCACAACCTGGAGTCAGACAGGCCCAAGTTTGAATCCACCCTCTGTCTCCCAGTGGACGACTCTGGGCAGCCCAGTCTGAAAATATCTCTGGGATAAAAATCTCTGCTCAGTGACATTGAACTGGGAGGTTTTAATCCTCCTCTTTCTGTGCATTAGAGCAAACCCAGATTCACTTTTGTAAATAACTTTATCTCGGTTAAAGTTTATCAGGTACATATTCCTTGCCAGTCATTCTGCTAAGCACTGTAACATGAATTATCTTGTTTAATCTTTATCCTAACCTTAACCTCGGCTGTTGACTCCTGGGCCAGTGATCGCCGATGGGCCAGTTGTCCACTAAAAGTCTTCCAGTTTGTGATAATGGAAACACATCATCTGAATACACACAAAAAACTATACTTCTAACCTCTTAGAGCTGTGCTGTCCAACACTAGCCCGTAGCCCCATGTAGCCACTGAGCACTTGAGGTCCAGCCAGTACCAATGACACCTGCAGCTAGTATAAAATACACACCAGATTGTGAACACATATACGAATGAAATAATATAAACTATCTCATTTATTTTTATATCGACTATATGTTGAAATAATAACATTTTGGATATATTGGATTAAATAATATTTTATTGAAATTAATCTCACCTGTTTCTATTTTAATATGACTCCTAGAAAATTTTTAATTGCATATATTTTATGTATTCGACCGGACAGCCCTGCAAAACTGCTCCAGAGCAACCAAAGTATCAACAATTATCATCAAACACAAAGGTTCCAACCCCTGGTTTATGTCACCAGACATCTTTTCTAACTTCCCAGGAGGCACTTCCTACTGGCGCCAACTCTGCCGGACCCAGAGTTGGTTCTGCATAGGCATTAGAAAACCAGCTAGGCTTACGAGGCTTGGCCCAAGGTCTCCCCAAAGGTCAAGACACAACCCATAAAAGCCACAACCACACGTTCTTTCTGGAAGGTTTCCTCACAGGTGGCTCAGAGGGTCAGGAACAAGACTGGTTCATTCTCATCTCAGGTCCCAGCCCGAATGTCACATCCTCAGAGATGCTGTCTGGACACCGTTGAACACTTTGGATGCGTAGGGGCAGTAGGACAATGCCTCTCAGGCTGGGCGACCCTCAGCTCACCTCCTGCCTTGGGGTTTCTCCCTGCACATTGCATGGTGGAAACCCACTTGGAGCCCACACATTTGCAACCCAACCGTTCAGGAAGAGATGATGCCCAGTGGGGCGAACCAACAAGTGGGGTAAACCTTTGAGCAATGGGGGACTGGTGTGGTGGACAAACCCTTCCCCCCATCTTGCCACTTGTCCCATGGATTTGAGCAGACACTGTCCCTAGATAGCAGAGGCCAGCTTGATGACAGGCCCTCACACTGACTCTCCCTCCTCCGCGATTCGTTCTGCATCCCTCAATCCTCCCTGGGATCGCACTCCCCATAAAGTACTTGCACTGATGCCTTGTCTCAGGCCCTGCTTTCTGGGGAGCCCAGACTAAGACAGAGTCCCTCCCTGGCGGCCCGTTCCCAGACCGTGGTTCCCCCGTCTCAGCATCTTTTATGCTCCTGATGACTGTGTTTGTTTGTTTGACTTGTGTTTTCCTCTCTGCCCAGCTAGACTACAGGCTCCATGGGGTTCCACCTCCAACACCTGAAACTGGGCCTGGTACATACTTGGTGCTTGGTTGAAAGGAATGACCCCGACCAAGTCTGACTGTTCCTCTTTGAGCACATTAGACTGAAAAGCCAGGACTCCGCATGCATCAGCTGGGTCAGGCATATTTAGAACAGAATACCTAGTAAGCTGATAGGTCTTCATCCTGGGGAGAGAAGATGCTGCTCTTCTGAAAAATAGGATGTTACCTTCTGGATCCACCGAGAGAGGACCTTGCCCTTGAAGGTGCTAAAAGTCAACAAAGAAGCAAGTATTGAAATCCACCAGTCAGAGAGCACTAGGAACAGTTTCAGGGACAGATAATCCTCCCCCGGAGCCTTGATGGCCTTGAGCTTCTAAGTCAACTGGGATATTAGGAGGTATCACCAATGCCCCAGAGAGCAGCCTGGGAGAGCTGACGACATGGACTTCCTTTTGCAAAATGGCAAAGGTACTAAAAGTACTGAGCGTCCCTGATTTCACCAGCCTCCCAGGGGGCTTCCTCAGGGGTTGGGGTGGAGACGAAGCAAGGTACCGCATGCAGGAGCCCCGGACATAGGCACTGTCTTCATTATTCTTCCCACCTAGGCCCCTGAACCTCATTGTCAAACCTAAGAGGCAAGCCCCGGTCCACTCACACAGACCACATCCGCAACCAGAGGATGCAGGGTCTAGAGCAGGGGTTCTCTACCAAGGGCAAAGTTAGCCACCCTCCCGGGGCACGTTTGGCAATGTCAGGGGGCATTTTGGGTGGTCATAGCTGGAAGGAGGGTGCTACTGGCATCTAGTGGGTAGAAGCCAGTATGTTTAATCATCCAGAGCAAGGACAGCCCTTCACATGAAGAATTAATCAGTCCCAAATGTCCGTAGAGCTTGGTTGAGAAACCCTGAGTTGAGAATGCAGGGTGTGTATGGAACTGTCCCTGCTGCACAGGGCAGCGTGACCCCAGCAGACCTGGGGCCGAAGCCTGGACCCCCTCTGACTGGCTGTGTATCCTTGCGCAAGTGAAGTTCCCCTTCTGAGCCTCAGCTGCCTCGACTATAAAATGGGGAAGACCACACCCATCTCTGTAGGTTGCAGGAGGATTAAATGAGACAATGTATAATAGGGTTTAACTCAGTTCTTCGCAAAAAGAGCTAAAGGAATGGGGGCTGTGCTAGGTTGAATAGTTCCCCCCCTCCCCCCGCACCAATTCATGTCCAGCTGGAATCTCAGCCTGCGAATTTATCTGGAAATAAGGTCTTTGCAGATGTAATTAGTTAAGCTAGGATGAGGTCACACTGAATTAGGGTGGGATCAAAATCCAATGACTAGTGTCTTTATAAGAGAAAGGAGGGGGACATTCAGACACACAGACACACACCGAGGAGACCCCCACGTGGAGACAGAGGCTGAGATCAGAGTGATACAGCTACAAGCCAAGGAACACCAAGAATCATGATCAGCCCACACGCCAGGGGAGAGGCTGGAACAGACGCTTCCCAGGGCTGTAGAAGGAACCAACTCTGCAGACACCGTGATTTCAGACCTTGGGCTTCCAGAAATTGTGAGAGAATAAATTTTGGATATTTTAAGCCCCCCAGTTTGCGGTTCTGTTTTACAGCAGCCCTAGCAAGCTAATCCGGGGCTATGGCCATCCGATGGCTGGGCTCATCATTACCTGAAGGGAACAGATCCAGAACACACAGAGGCCTCCACCCCCTGAGTGGACCCATATACAACTCAGCGCCCAGGCTGAGTCTGGAGCTCGGGGGTTTTCTCCTCACATCGAGGAGAACGTCTGTATCTCCAGACACCCAGTCATGTCTGGGAGTCACCAAGAGTCCGCAGTGTACACCATCAGTGCCACCTGTGTGCACCAACCCTGGGGTATGTCCAAGGTGGTGACGGCACACAGCATGGTGTGTGTACCAATGCAGCTCGCCACGTGTGTCTAAGGAAAGGAGAACAAATTTGGAGGATGCAGACAGAGCCCGTGGCACACACGTGTGCACACGGGGGCAACACCAGGTGCAGCCCACACACTGCATCCCCAGCAAACGGATGGTATTTACAGCACAGAGCGAGTCTGCAGCACCCGGGCGCATGCACAGCTTGCTGAGGATACCTGCGGCCAGAGAGGATGTCTGCCCGCAGCGATGGCTCCAAGGAACTCGGAGTAGCTATGGCACATGGAAAGCAGAGAAGGAGGAAAATCCATTTGGGGCCAAGAGCTCTGTCTGAACTTTGTCCTTTTCTCAAGCAAAAGAAAATATTATTTCACCCTCTAAAGAACCACACATAATAACAGGCGAAATGTCAAGACCAATGTTGATATAAACCCCCAAGGAAAACAAACATCTCTGTACCTTCTCCGCGGCCTCCCCACCTCACCCTGCTCAGCTAGTTTAAACAGATCTAGCGGTGGGCAGAGGGGAGGCGGGGGGAATGGGAAGAGCCTGCCTGGATGGGAGAGCTTCAAGGGAACCTGGGCCTGTCCAGGACCAGGAGCCGTCTGGGCGAGCCTGGCCTGGAGGGGCACGCAGACCAGACCAGCCATTAAGAAGTCATCCTGATTTCAAATTCCGGTGTCACTCACTGGCCGTGTGACCTTGGGCAAGTAGCCTGACCTCTCTGAACCTGAGGTTCCTCATTGGTAAATGGAGAGGATGGTATGGGATAATGCAGTAGGGCACCAAGCACGGTGCCTGGCACATTACTGATCGTTACCCTCTGTCAGGCCAGGTCTCCCCAGGGGGTAGGGGTGGCGGTGTCACCAGGGAGGCCCCCAAGGCTGCATGACCACATGAAAAAACATTTCCTGAGCACCTACTAGGTGCCGGCACTAGCCTAGCTGCCCTACTGAGATCACCTCATTGAATCCATGCAGCCCTGTGGAGATTACCATCGAGCTGCAAGAGCGGGGACAGGTTTGGAGGAGGTGAAGGGACTTGCCCAAGGTCACACAGCTGGGAAGATGGACTGAAGTTTAAAGCCACATGTGTTTGGCTCCAAGAGCCTGGGCAGGTCTCATCCAGGAAGCTGGAAGCCCAGTTCTAGCCCCAGAGTTTGCAGGACTCGCCACACCCTGAGATGTGTGTTGGGGGGATGTTGGATTACACAGCCCAAGAGACCCCCCCCCAGGTTTGGCTCGGGCTTGAAACCCCAATTCACTAGCCTCTGGCTATTGGTCCTCCAAGCCCCACCCAGGTGATCTTCCAAACTTCCAGTCCACTTTTTCTTTTTCTTTTCTTTCCTTTTTTCTTTTCTCTTCTTTTCTTTCCATTTCTGAATTGGAGGCAATCCAACAAATACTCGTTGAGCTCCCTCTCCATGCTGGACCCTGGGCTGAGCACTAGAGGCCCAGAGTTAAAGTCTCCCTGAGCCCAACCCTCAAGAAACTCCCCATCCAGTGGGGGTGGGGGTGAGGGAGCCGGACAGAGGTAACAAGACTCTTACAATATAACAAATACTCACTTTCACGGTGCCTGTATAAGCTCCACTAGGACCATAGGAGAAGGGGCACCTGAGACTTCCAGGGGAGTCAAAGGGAGCTGGCATCTGAGCCAAGACTTGAAAAGGAACAGTAGTTTGCCTGGAGGACCAGAGAGGAAGGGTGTTCAAGGCAGAAGGAACGGCACATATAAAAGCGTGGAGGCAGCAAAGCCCCGAGTGACGGGGATCTGCACGCAGTTCGTGCTGATACTGAGCGTGGGAGACTGGCAAGAGAGGGTAGTGGGCTGACCCAAGATGCCCCAACAAGAAAGTAGGACAGAGAGGCTGGCGGGGGCCATGGTGGGTTTTACTGAGGTGGGTTTTATTGCAAGAACAATGGGGAGCCACTGAAGGGACATAACTGGATCAAATTTGCCTTTGAGAGAGGTGGCTCTCTGTACAGTAGGGAGAGGAGTTTAGAGGAGCAGGGTTGGAGGTGGGAGACCAGCGAGAAGGCAAGAGAATTATGGTGGCCTGAACGAGGGCGGTGGGCCGGGGGATGCAGAGGAGGGGGAACAGAGGACGTACAGAAGGTGGAAGTGATAGGACCTGGTGCCCCGCTTGGAGCAGGAGTGAAGAACACAGGAGAAGAGAGAGGAGTCTACAGGATGCTCCGACTTCACGCCTGGTTGGAGGCTGACGGTGATGTCCCCGAGATGGGCAGCCCAAGAGGAAGTCTCATTAGGCCTTCCGATGCGGATGTGCTGAGTCTCTGGGGCCAGAAGGGTGTCCCAGCAAAGACACCAGGACACCAGGAGGCCGCTGGCTCTGCGGGTCAGGAGAGAAGCCAGAGCTGGGGTGCAGGCTTGGACATCACCCCTGTGGTCGTGGTGGCTGAGTTCCCCCAGGGAGCGTGGTCCACGTGCACCAACATTCAGGACAGGGGGCAAAGGAAGCGTTGACAAGAAATAGCTGGAGAAGCAGCCAGAAGGTGGTGAACCAGAGGAGAGAGAGGGTAAGCAGGAGGTAAGATGAAGCCCAGAAGCTGGACAAGTGGACGAGATGACCCAGGGCTCAGAGGTGGCCTCACCCGGAGCCATTTCAGGGGAGACTTGGGAGCAGAGTGCAAAGAGCTGAGGGGTGGGTGGGGGTGACGAGGCGGGCATATCGGGGGGCCATACACTGGGCTTTTAAAAGCTTGGCAGGAGATGGAAAAGAGATAGCAGGAGCCTCAAGGTCAAGGAAGGGCTGTTATCTCAAAATGGGGCAGTTGAAGAGCCGCTGGCGATTCAGGAGTTCTAGTCACAGGAGCTGATCGGTTACTGGAGACGAGGAGGTCCCTGTAGAGACCACGGTTGAGGTCCGGAGCCCGGGCTGGGAGTGTGGTTCCCACACTGAGACTGAGTGACAGAAGTGATGAGCGGGAAGGTCAACCGAGAGGGGCGGAGGGAAAAGCGGCCGGACACCAGGCCGGAGAGCTCGTCAAGGGCGGGCTGAGGCCTCCAGCAGGGCCGCAGAGAGCTGGAGAGGCCCCGGCTCTGGATGCAGGCTGACCTGAGTTTGCATCCCAGCTCCGCCGCTCACCAGCTTCGTGACCCTGCGGTCCCCCCGCACCGCTGCTCCCTCTTCCCTGAGACGAGGATAGCAACAGTCCCTGCCCCGTGGGAACAAATGCATGAAAGGCATCCAGCACAGGACCAGCGAGCAGAGGACCTCGATAAATGCAAGCGAATAAGAATAATAAATAATGAGGAGCCATCGAAGGGTTCTGAAGCCGGGAAGTGACAAGGTCAAATCTGTATTTTAGAAAGACCCCGCTGGAGGAGGTGGTAGCCTTGGGGAGAAACTAAAAGGTCGTGCACTTCTCGAGGTATTTCTCTGAAGTCTGTGGGAAGTTTGTAGTGTCAGGTTAAAGATTTTATTGGTTCCATGTTTGGTTTTTGATTCGGCTGTTTCCTCGGGTCCTCACGCGTCCGATGCCGGTCTTACTGGCAGACTCATGACTGGCCTGGTGAGTTGGGTCTATCTGGGGCTTTGAGGTGTATTTCAGGAATGAAATGAAGTGGTGGGAAAAGTAAATACAGAAAAAAAAATTAAATAACGGTGAGGGTGGATTTGGGGGAGGGCCTGGGCCAGGGGATGGGTGGTCCAGCGGGGCCCTGAGGAGGATGCGGCAGGGCAAGGGCTGCTGGCCCAACCGGGGAGGGGCTGGGGGTGATTCCTTGTGAAATCCCTGGTCTGCTCCCAGGGATGACAAGCAGTCGGGATTCACACACAGGCCAGCCCTGCCTCATGCCCCTCACGGCCTCGGCAGGAGAAGCTTCCACTCGGGAACAGCATTGACACATCTTGTAGGTCACTCCTGGGCCCACGGTGAGCCCAAGGGTGTAGCACTGGGTAGGATGGAAGACTAGCAGTAATAATATTATAATAACAATGGTTATTACTGAGTTCTCACCCCTCGTCAAGCTGTACGGCTCTGACGAGACGGACGCTGTCATTAGTCCCGTTGCACACAGGAGACTAGGGCTCAGAGAACACTGCTTGCCCAAGGCCTCGGCTTGGATTGGAGCCCCTTGGAAGAGATGTCCACGCTCTTATCCATCCTGCTTCACGGACCCCGGCCTGTGGGGAACCCTGGGCAGTGCCTCTTCCGTGAAGCCCCAGGGCGGCTGAGTTGCTTTGCCAGTGACTCAGGCATAAAAGTAGAAAGAGCCAAGGGGAGCATGTGGCCTCCCCTTCCAGCACTCTGCTAACCTGCTGTGTGACCTTGGGCAAGTGGCTTCCCCTCTATGCGCCTTGGCGGCCTCCTTCTCAGTCAAGTGTGATTCAGCATCTGATCTCTGGGGGTTAGGATTTCATTGGCTCCCGCCTATCTTGGGCCTAGCACATAGTAGGCACTCCACAGAGTCCTGAGCCCTCTTCCAGGGCTGCCCTGTCAGGGCCGATTATCTCCATGGAATCCACACTGTGAAAATAAACATGAACTCAAGTGGCCCCGGTCTCCGTGGCAGCCAAGGGGAAGCTCGGTCCCCAGCCTGTGTCTGTTCTGGGCAAGAACAAAAGTTTCCCTGTGAAGTTGCCCCCACCCCGCTTCCCTTTCAGAGCCAGCTGGGAAGGGGAGGAAGGGTGGGGGGAGGGGCCAGGCCTACAGCCGGTGAGCCCAGCTGCCTGTCAACACCCAGCCTCCCTCCCGCCCAACCCCATCCCAACACCACCCAGGGCTCAGGCAGGTGAAGGGCCCCTGAACCCAGGAGCCCCAGGGGCAGAAAGCTGGGTCTGGTAGTAGGATTTGAGGAAGAGAAGGTTCCCACGGGTGGCCCTGGGGACCGAGCGTGTGGGACTAGAGTCCAGGGATGTGGATGGGAGAAGCTGCCCAGTTACCCTTGTGCAGAGCGCCATGCCATTCACGCTTCTCACATCCCTTCACCTACCCTCCTCCCGGCTCAGAGCCTCTCCCCTCGTGGGTTTCAGAAGCTGGCGGGAAATGGCCAGTCCTGGAGGACATGGCAAAACTAGCACAGAACTTGGCATCAGAGAGAAATGGCACAAATTCTGGCTCCACCATAACTTGAGGTGAGAACTTGGGCAGGTACGGTCCTCTCTGTGAACCACCATCTCTGCATCTGCACCGCGGGAACGGACCCTCCGACTGGGGTGGAGGGGCAGCCACATCGAAGTTCAGCAACACGCTTCTGCTCAGCAGCTACTGCGCCCACTGAGGACCCAGCAGCATCCTGGGGTAGATGTGAAGCTCACCCGCTGTGGGTTCGGACGTGTGACATGTGACAGCCTGGGGGAACATGGGAGCAGAGTGAGTGCCTGGGAGGAGCAGTGGGCCCCTGGGAGAGGAAAAGAGCCAGACTGAGCCCAGGGCCTGAGGAGCAGAGCGGGGCGTGGGCAGGATGTGACCGCTGTGGGTGGCAGTGCGGCTCAGCACCCACGTGGATACAGCTCTCCTGACTCTCCTGACTGCTCCCTGGGGAGAAAAAGAACTGTGCGGAAGGAAGCCTCACTTCACTAAACTCTGCCCCTTCGTGTGCCCAAGCAGCGCTGCTGCGGATCCCCCCTAACCAAACAAAAGCCAGAGGAATGACCTCCCCTTCCCTTCCAAGGTCATCAGCGCACAGGAAGTCCACGGGGAGGAGTGTCTCTGTGTGGCCAGTGGCCACGGTGGTGAAGTTTGTTCACAGGGCAACGGCATAGGAGGTGAGGGAGGGGGAAGGAATTGTCAAATGACAACCAGGACTTGCGTGAATTATATCTCAGTAATTAGTTTTAGCAGCTTTTTTGTAGATTACATTGGATTTTTCTACATGGATGATCATGTCATCTGCAAATAAATCAATTCTATATTTTCCTTTCAAAGTAAAATGACAACCAGGACTTACCTGTGGGTGCACATTCTACACCCCTTGGGGTCTCCCTGAAACACCAAGAAGAATGGGGCCCTGCAAGGTGCTAGGTCTCCTGAGTGAAGAGGCTGATGCAATCGGAGTTACGGAGATCACCGTCCCTCCCCTCCAGGGGAGTCTTGAGATCTCATGACATCAGACCTGTAAAAGTGTCTGATGCAGAGAAGATTTGGAGCTCACAGAATTGGGATCCCTGCCATCTGGAAAAAGACATTTAAATGTTTGATAATATCGCTACAGGCTAAACGTTTGTATCCCCACCCAAATTCAAGGTTGACGCCTAATCCCCAGCGTGATGGTATTTGGAGGTGGGGCCTTTGGGAGGTGATTAGGTCATGAGGGCTCCATCCTCACGAATGGGATTAGTGTCTATAGAAGAGAGACCCCAGAGAGCTCTCTCACCCCTTCCACCACGTGAGGACACAGGTGTCTATGAATCAGGAAGAGGGTCCTCACCAGGCACCAAATCCGCTCATCTTGGACTTCTTAGCCTCCAGAACTGTAAGAAATAAATTTCTGTTGTTTATAAGCCACTCGGACTCTGGTATTCTGTTATAGCATCCTGAAAAGACCAAGACATGTGTTTTATTCAAAAACTAAACATTCCAATAAAAATTACAAGGTAGGTTTTTAAATCTGTGAAACTCTTTGACTCTGCAATCCTAGTCTTAGAAACTGATCATTAGAAAATTATGAAATGCAACAAGATACAGATCAACCGATTGACAGATGATAGAAAATGCCATCACAACATCGTTAATACAAAAATAACTTGGAGATAATCTGAATATTCAACAAAAACATAGAATGCTATGCCGCTGTTACGAATGACTGTGCTGTGCAGATATATCTTTGTGATGTGTTTGATTTCTGAATGAAATAGGTTATAATACAGTATTAGAGAATAATCCCATTTTGGCTTTTATGAATATATGTATATATGAAAATGTCTGGAAGGAGAATATTTCAAAATATTTACCTGATTATCCCTAAGAGGTGAAATTTGGAATAATGTGCACTGTCTTCCCTGATATTTTTTGTTTTATCTGATTTTCTTGCTTTTCTACAAAGTTATAATGACAACAATATAAATAACTACCATTTCTTAAGCACATACTTTGTTCCAAGTACTGCACTGAGGGCTTTCTATATGTTTCCTTATCTAATCCTTATAACAATTCTGGGAGACAGGATTCTTTCAGTTGAAAGTGACAGAATACCCAGTTTGAATACCCAATTCAGACTGGTTTAAGCAAAGAAAGAGGATTAATTCACTTGTGTCAATGGAAAATCATGACTGGGCTTCAAGCAGGGGCTCAAAATTTGTCCACAACTGGTTTCTCTTGACTCTATTCCCCTGGAGCATGTTCCCATTTGGGAGCAAGATGGCTTTGAAGCAGGAGCCAGTCACACCCTCACAACTGCAAGGCTATGGAAAAGAAGTGGTTCTCAAAGGCCCTAAGGGCTACTCCATTGGACTGGTGTGGGTCACATGACCACCCACCAGCCAATCTCTGTGGTCAGGTGATGGGTGCACTGATTGGCGTAAGCCCAGGTCACATGCCCCAATCACAGAGCCAGGGAGTGAAGTCATAGTTCAGGGTAGGAGAGAATTGGTTCTCCCAAAGCAACAGCAAAAGCAAGGTAATGGATGCTGGATGGGAGGGGGAAAAGCTGTCCACTGCAGTTATCTCCAACTTACTAATGAGCAAGCTGCAGCTCAGAGATGGGAAATAGTTTGTTCAAAATGATACAGATAGTAAGTAAGGAGGCAGCGATTTGAACCTTCATTGTCTAGCTCCAAAGACCAGAAACTTCGTTACTGTGTGATATTGGCTTCCATGATTACTTGTGTAGTATTTTAATGAATTTAGAAACAAAATAAAGTCATAATCCCCTGTCAATGTGTTTAGGATGCCTGACTGCTTAAGGTCAGGGTGGGGTCAGGGCACACCTGAGACCCTTGTGTCCAATGCTTCCTTCTAAGATGGTTGGTCATCCAGTTGCTTCATATCTTTCTATCAAGACGAGTTGTCAAGAGCTACCCTCACACCAGAGAATTGCAAATGCCACTTGGATAGAAGAGAAAATGCTCCAAACACAAGTTGTAATATCTGATATTTATTGGTGACTTATCATGTGCCAGGCATTGTGCTGTTGAGTCCCTGTGACCACCAGTGGAGGTGTGAGCACGTGCTGCTCTGTGTTACAGATGAGGGAACTGAAGCCAAGAGAGGTGAATGTCCTTGCCGAGATCACACAGCCATCTCATGTGGAGCCGGGCTTAGGGTGAGTCTGACTCGAGAGACAGCCTTTAATCACACTCTGATGCCTGTATACAGTTCCTCTGCAGCCAAGAGAGAATTTTAGTGGTACCTGCAGAGATCAGAACTGTAGAAAGTGAATGTGCTGATAATATAACTCCGAGTATTAAAGGAGCCAAGTAAGGCTGACACCTCCAGCTGACATTCTCAAGGCATTTCCCTGGGCGTTTGCTGGGGAAAGAG